>NW_024582565.1:822894-911646 GCF_018398535.1 Haplochromis burtoni
CAATGAACATATTGGAGCTTTTCCCATCACAATCATTTCAGTTTGGTAGCGTTCAACTAATAGATTTTAGCAGCAGGAATTGAGCAGATGGTGCGAAATAATGACTCGACTCAAACTTGGATCATTTCAAACCAGAAGACCTTTGATCCTCGAGTGAATTATCCCTTCAAATGCCTTTTTTCTCCATTTCCGCCTTGTTTGCCGGCCGCTGATCTGAAAGCGATCGCCAAAATTCTTTGCAGTCTGTCACACTCGAGTGCGTTCAAATCAGCGGCTATCTGTCGCGAGGAGGCGGCGGTCGACAGCCTGGCTGCAGGTCGTCGAGTGGGGAAAGCATGTCGGAGTAGTGGGCCGTAGCTCCTGTTGCATACTGCGTAGTAATGTAGTGAACTGTAGCTGTGTAGACCCGTTCTATTGACCTTTTACCCTTATTGACCTCTCATCTTTCTCACCTAGTTTATGTGTGTTTGACATGTTTCTGCTACTGTATTTGACTGTATAAATATACATATAAAAATATATATATATAAATATATAGCTATATAAAACGAGATTGATATTACCAAGATAGATAGAAAGGTAGATAAATATGAGAAAGTAGCAGCTTAAGGCTGCAGCCGTATTGATGGAGTGATTATTCATCTTTACATTTGCAACAACACGAAGCGGATGTCATACATGCAAAAACAAATGAATATGTGTTTATTTTAAGTATGCAATCCAGTATCTTCCCTATTGTGCGCTTTATGTATTGCCATTGTCATCATATTCATAACATGATTAAATTTAGCTCATACCTTTTAAACTCTGTATGCACTGTAATGTACCACGAATGCTCTGAATGAAAACATCTTAGATATCCCACAAAGTTATAGACGACAGCGACCTGTAGCCAGAATCTCACAGAGCCTCCGTGGGTTTGAGCAAAAACCCTCACAAAAGTCTGCCCCGCTTTCTCGGCACTGTCTGAATTTCAAATGAACGCAGTGAGAAAAGCCCCAGATGTGATGTCGATTCATAAATGCTACAAGTCTGTGGGTTTGGTGGCTGGTCTTCACCTCGTACCTCAGCTTTTGTATTTATCTTAACCCCATGTTTGCCGATCATAATCATTGATATTAATGGTAGTGGTAGCAGTGGAAGTGATTCGTTTGTTTTGTTGTTGCTTAAATGAAAAAAAAAAAAACCTGTTGTTTTGTGTCACATAATTATTAGTTATCTGTATCTATGACTATGCATATATTTAAATGCGCAACTAGAAGTGTGTTTAGTTTGTTATAAAGTCGATTTTAATTTGATGTTATCATGCAAGAGGAAACCGGAAGCATAAAACGATAAGTGCTTAAATTTAAAAAAAGAAGGAGGGCGATTTTTAAGCGGCCAGGAAAGGCTAACGCTAAAGGACCTCTATTCAATCAGCAGGAAAGTTCCATTGCTATTGATCAATCAGGGAAAAGATCAGTTCTGCAGAGTTTCAGTGTAGCATGCGATTGCTGGCAACAGTCCAGTAGCATTAACTTAAACCAGTGTCATAACTCATTATCAGGAAAAAAAAAAATGCCAACACAAGTGATTAAAAGAAATAAAAGAAACAAAGTCTAGATACAGATAAAATATCAGTAGACACGTTTGGTTTGTTTCTTTCCGATGTGAGATTACAAATGCATTTGTTTAAAAGCTATTTATTTATGGGATGTATTATTTATTGATCTTGAGGTTTCTGAAAGGAATAGCTCGCTAATTATCCGGGTTTTTCGTGTGCGAACATGCACGCATGGCCGTGTGTATGTGCGTGTATGTGAAGTGAAAGCAGAGATGAGTTCGAGCACTTCTCTGTCAGCGCATCCTGCACTTTCACTTGTGTGTGTGTGAGTGACAGTTAGTTCTGTTCCTCCCTCTCCTCCTCTCTGGTGTCATGTAGCCCGTAGACATCCCGTTGTCCTACTGTTGCGTATAGAGTGCCCCTCTAGTGTCAGTCACTGTTCAGCTCCTGCATGTGCTTGTTTGTAAATACACCAAATAAAATATGTATAAACCAAACATGATCACCTGTTGGAGTCATTTTTTTTTGCACTATAGTTCATGTAAAATCCCCTATTAAGCCAGAACCTCAGCCCTATACTGAAGAGAACCTGTTTTTGTGTTACAATGGTGGATGCTCAAAGTAAGCATGCTAAAGTTTAAAATAATGAGATTATTTTATGTGGAGGTAGTGAATGAGCCATAATCTCAGTTGTCAGGTTTTTCTGGATCTTTCTTGGATCTTCATGTTGTCATGGAGAGGGGATGCCCTTAATTAAGACATCTCAGGGACACAGCTCTGACTGTGAGGACAGCAGTCCATCTAAACATGGTCCAGTGTAAGATAAATAAGGATTATTTTGAACTCTGAGCCATGGACTTTGCATGTTTCTTAATATCGATTGCATTTCATTTATTTGTTGATGTCAGAAATGTGCAGGATTACAGAGGAAATGAGGAAAGCTCATAATGTAGTATCCTGTAAAAACAACAACAATAATAAAAAAAACACAAAAACTTTTTTAAGCTCCTGAGAAATCATAATCTTCCCACTTTATTTACTCAGATCAAGATCTCTGAGTGTCTTTTGGACGTTCTGAAGGGCAGAAAGAGGAGAAAACGTCTCCAGGGCGAGCTGCAGCCCTCCCCCATCTTGTAACCGTTTCTGTGGTAGCGTCCTCCTTTGTGGGTCATTATGGAGGACAACACATTGTGAGATATACAATCTAACGCCACTAGATAGCACTGTTAGCTCAAGCTGATGTTAATCAGCTTGAGCTAACCCCCGTCCCCTTATAGTAAACAAAGCAAGAAGGTCTTTAAGCTGAGACACCACGAGCATTCAGGGTTTAGTACTAGTAGACATAAAATGCTTTTATTATTATGGATACAGAGGCAAAAAGTTTGAGCTGACATTCTATGGCGTTGAGTTATCACTGTTTTTTTTGTTTGTTTTTTTAAGCACATTATCAGAGGCAACAGGCAAAGGTTACATGTCATGCAAACTAGATAAATAACTCTTTACGTGTACCTTTGCTATAAAGTTAATCATCCACTGGCAATAATGTAGTGCTCTTAGTTTAAAAAAGGAAAGAGGGAAAAATATACATACAGTATGTAAACAGTCAAAGAAATTGCACTTTCTTGGCTTGTTATTAGAAGCCACACTACTGAAAGAGAGCAGAAATGTAACACTGGAAAAACTAAGTCACTGTCACTGATTGTCTGACCAAAAACAAAAGTAACGCTCAGCTAAAGAAAATCAAATAAAAACAACCAATAAAAGAAAACCCAAACAAACCAAACAGACAAGTTATGTCCTACAAAAAAACAAAATAAATCATATACAATCATAGTCAACTTTAAGGAAAAATGTCTGATATATTGGTCAGCTGTATAGTTTCTTAAAAACATCTTAGTAAAATGAAAGGTTTATTAACTTTCATGTATAATCCAGACTGTATTGTGTATAATACTAATTTTACACGCTACTGCTGACAGAAAGAAAACAGGTCTCTCGATGTACTGTACATTCACACGTAACTAAACGCTTATGTTACTTCCAATAAGTGGATTAGCCCGATGTTCCTAAGATGAGAACAAACTACTTTGCATCTGTACAGAAAAATGACCTCCAATCCTCAAATATTCACAACTTTTTTTTTTCTTTAGTTTATCTTAAAAAGGAAGTTCTTATATAGTCCTTATCAGAGGAGATATTGCTTTTAAAGACTGCATGAGTTCGCTTAGGTACGTACACAAGACTACATGGCACTTCTACAGAGCATTTGGGGCAAATCGATTCTCATTCCCTTTCCGCTCTCCTTCCTCCCTCCTGCCGAGGACATTCTGATTGTCAATGCTCTGAAGCAAAGAGTGAAACATTCTCAAAGGCAGTCTGAAGTAAACAAAAACACTTTTTACACGTCCACCTCTCCTCCCTCAGAAGCAATACTGAAAATAGTTAACAATAAACATTCCTATCGTGAATATATTTCGTCCATTTCTTTTAGCGGACACGACTCGAGCTGTCTTTGTTTTTTCTCCAAAAAATAACTTCTTTCTTAAAACCTCATTAGAAATTCTCTTGCAGCGATGCCAAAATTCCTATCACTAAGCCCACCCCCTCCCCTGCCTATTCACTGGTACATAGCAGACACTGTCTTGATAAAGTGAAGAAAACCCCCTAACACTGTCTCAACAGCTTTTAACTGGCTCACGTCTCCTCTCGTGTCATTTTCCCAAAGGTGCAATGTGACTTTGAAAGCTTACCAACTAAATGAGCGTTCAATTTTGACCTACTTAGGGCCCAGGCTACATTTTGTATTGCTCTGGGCAGCCTGCGAGCTCCTCGTCTCTTGGAAACGTCGGAGCTGAAATGCTGAGTACCATATAAGTCCATATCCAAACTCCCCTGCAATGTCCGTCTTTCCCAAATTTGCTTAAGGTGCTGAAGTAAGAGCAATCAAAGTGTACAGTATGTGTGTGTTTATAGTGTGTCCACTCAGCATACATACAGTCTTTAGTGTGCTTGTTCAATCAGCACTAGTGCAAATTCATTTCAGCTGGTCTGTTTCTTTCTTTCTTTTTCTTTCTTTCTTTCATACGGGACAGTCTATCTCTGTTTCTCTCATCCCTCACCGCTCGGACAAAAGATGTGTTGCCATGGTTTCATCCTTGATGTGGATGCCCTTCAGAAAGCTAGGATCAACACACTCATCTGTCAGCGTTTGAGATGTCTTTCTTTTGCATTTTCAGCTGGTATAATTCGCCAGATCTCGTCTCCTTTTTCTCGCTTCTTCTCTGCGGGACTGCCATTGTTAACAGCAGCGTTGTGACATCAGTTCATCTGTCCAGTGGTGGGTCCTGGTCCCTTTTTCAGAGTGGTCCCACCTACACAAAAGAAAAGATACGGTCAGCTAAATAGTACACATACTTCTGGCTTCTGCTTCAGCGGCAGACGTTTCACTTACCCCCTCTTTTTAGCTTATGAATGCTGCAGGTTCAAAAGTAAATCATTCAGCCGTTTCCTCCTCTGTTCTCTGCTGCAAACTTCTCCTTCCCCTTGTTTTTCTTCCTCTCCCTCCTCCTCATGTCTGCTGTGGGTTTTGGTGGGCTGGAGTGAACAAGTATGCACAGTTAATTTCAAAAGCAGATTTTTTATCCTTGTGGAATTTTTGCATTGTTATTATATATATATATATTTTAATGTTTGTAGATTTGTTGACTCACACAGGGGCTGGCAGTGAACGAGCTGGAGGTGTCCTGACTTTGGTGGGGGGGGTCACTGCTGATAACCGTCACTTCCACCCCCACTGGATGATCTGAGGGTCAAAGGCCAAAGAGTTTTCTGTATGTTAGTGAAGGCGACGTAGGAGGAAATGAAAACTGCACTTGTTTCTTTTACAGAAATGTCTGTAATTATGCAAGTGTCCTTATTTCCCCTTGATTTCTATCTGCAATCAGTCATGGAGTCTTTGATGGAAACTGTGTGTGGTTTCACTGTTAATGGGGAAAGTTGATGCCTGCTGGGTTCTTGGACACCAGCGGTGGATGACAGAAATGGGGAAACATTTCTGCAGGCTGAATTCTGTGGTTGGAAAACCACTTAGTTTTTGTTGCTGAGTATGATATGCAGAGACAAGCCAGTTGTGAGGACGGCGGTCTGTACGGCACACACGTACACATACATGCACACGTGGAGGAAAAGACACAACACAAGACGCCGAAAGAAGAAGTCGGTAAAAATGAAAATGTATAGAGTTTAAACCACATACACGGGGGCATACACGAACACCTACAGAAACAAAAACTAACACACACACTTGCTTCATGGACCTGACTTGATGTGGCTGTCGTCCCCATTGGCTCCTTCACAGGACAGATGTCGTGAGTCGCCCTCCTCTCCCTCCCCCTCTGCGTCTCGTTCTCTCTCCCTCTCTATTCTCATCCGGATTTGTCTGTCTCTCACCAGCTCCCAGTTCCTCACAAGGAACACATGGTGCTTCACCACAAAGCTCCTGGCCCGGCACAAATGGAGAAACATGAACTGCTGACATTAGTTCAATAATATCGCAACAAATAGTTTAATGTGAAACGCGAATCGTTGTGTACTTTCCGTACCTCTCGCTGCTGGTCAAAGGCTCCATGTCAAGGTGCGGGAACAAGCTGGTAATGTCACTGGAGCTCTCCTCCTTTACAATAAATGCAGAGACGCGCGTAAGCTTCGGGACAGATTATTGCAAAAACATTCATCACTGGAATCAAATAACCACGAGCCACAAAAAACTCACCGCTGTCTGCTGATATGATGCAGTCCTCTCTTTCAGCCGGCCTGAGTGAATCAGAGAGAAAGAAACACGGTAAGAAAGAAATTATCCGGCAAGTCAGCTAAACCTGACGACATCTAACAACTGCTGTAACACTGTAATAGCGGCGACTCACAGTAACGCCGCTTCCTCTTCAGGGGGACAGCAGGCTGTCGGTGAAGCTGTAACCAAACAACATGAAAGTTAGATCCAAGGACATTATTTTAAAAGCTTGTGCCCTGCAAAGTCTGATCTGGTGTGACTGTACCTGGTTGTGCTGCCAGAGCCACATCACATCATAGGGCAGCTGGAAATGAATTCTTTTTAGCCTCAGGTACTTCCCTGAAGAAGGTAAAGTGAGCTTAGCTGCATTACTACAAGAACATAGTACACACTAGCAGTGTTTACATTTTCTTATATACTCACCGACATGGATGGGAGCAGGTAAAAGGCTGTACTCGTTCTCCCCTGGCGTGTACTCCATGTTCTCTTTGCAGTTCTTCTGGGTTTGGGAGGGGGGGCTAGGAAAGATGCATAATAAATATTTAAACAAACAAACAAAAAATAAAAAACAGATAACGGAAAAAAAAACCCATTATAATAGTTTGTTTATGGATTCAGTCAACTCACTCTGTAGTTTTGTAATCATCAGAGTAAAGACCTGCCCTCAGGAATTTCTTCCTGGGAGGACCATCGGCCTTTTCCTCTCTTTGGATGGTTACGGGTTGGGACGGAGCCTGGTCGACGTCTGACTGGCTAAAACATTCAGGGAGGGCGTCGCACTCAGATTTATCCTCAGCGACACTAAAAAGGAAAGCACAAAGAGAGAGATAGAATGATAGAGAGGGAAAAGAAAGAGAGAAAGGCACTGGTTTAGCACACAGTGCTGAAAACGATGGGTTAATAGGACAGTAGTGAGTGGTTGTATTGAATTTTCAAGTCAACCAGCTCAGGTGTTTACCTCTGATGACAGGGCGAGTCACTGTGTTTTCTCTTCCGTCCTCTCTTCCTCTTGGCCTGCAGCTCCGACTCCGTCACCTGCTGCGCCGTGTCGCCTCCTCCCCTGTCTCTCTCTGGCAGTCTTTCTTCTGTTCTCCCTCCCACTTCTCTCTCATCTCTGACGTGGCTGTGTCCTGGCAAGATTTCAGGTGAGGACATGGACGGCGTTGCAGATAAGTGCGCGGGGGAGGACACAGAGGAGGGCAGCGGGTGCTTCCTGGGCCGTCCTGGCCTTCTTTTGTTCTTCAGCGCCGCGCTGTCTGACGTTGGCACACTTTTCTGCTGCCCTCGGCTTCTCGAGTCACCTTGTAAACCTGAAGTCATCGAAATAACAAGGGGGGGGGCAGTCGGAGGCATGAGGGGAGGGTGGGGTGTAAGTGGTGGAGAGGAAATGAGACAGATGTGGATCTGTGATTGAGCCGGCAGGAGGTGTGAGGTGAGGCCAGTCTAGGCTGAGTCATGCACATAGGCCGCACATTAGGTGAGTCACAACATTTCCTCTGACCATTTCACTTCTGGGAAACACATTAAAAAGTGATTTATGCACGCCACAAAAAACAAGGAAAAGAAAAACAGACATAAACACGGTGCATCATGCATACTTTTTCAGTGAGCATGCACAAATATGCACTAAGCACACTATTTATTTTTTACAAATTCGGTTACTGTGAAATACAACCCCAGAAAGCTCAGCAGCTACAGACGGCGAACGGATGTCAAATATATTCCTCCGCTTGCAAAAACATTTTTCCTTTGCCCCCCGTCTGACCTCTGTGCTATTCCTTTATCCATCTCTCTGAGGTCATTCGTCTTTTTGTTCCATTTTCCACTGCCAGTGACAAGACTGACCACTCTTTCCTTATTGGATTTTTCCAAGTCAAATAGGCCTTGTTGGGCAGCAGTGAGGGATAGGCCAATCTTTAAATAGCCAATCTGGTGGTTAACTAATGACTGTTCTCACTGGGTAGCCCTAGGCTGCAACAGCGTGTGGTTCACTGCCGACCAGGAAGATTTCAAAGATTTTCTGGCAGATTCCCATCAAGACGCTGCTCTCCTGCTATAACACTTTATAAAAATTCCAGCAGATAGTGGTTGCTGAGAGGCTGTGTGTTTGTGTCAGGCATCGTCTCTCGCACAGCAGAGAGAGTCTGAAATTAGCTATAAAAAGAATGGAGTCTGATTTCCTCTCAAACACCCTCCAGGCTTTTGATGCATGGCTTAACAACACCTGAGAAAAAGCAGCGCTGTCCCTATACTGGGGACACTACTGGTAGCACAGTTTCATCTCCACATTGCACAAATATAAAAATCTGTCATACCGTGCAAGTGGAAAGAAGCTCTTGGCATAAATCTTATTCACTCAGCTAGCTGTCATGATTTGCTCGCTGCTGTCATATTTCAGTGGTAGGTACATTTGATGATAGATTCCCTGCTTTATCTAGATTACTGTCAGTATCCTATATATTCATATTCTCCGCCGTTGACACAGTAGCAGAACACAACAGCCTATTCACAAAACTCAAAATGCTCTCAGTGGAGATTTCTGTAGCATTCATCAGCACAGTCACGCTGTCATGCGATCGCAGCCTCGCACTGATCGATCGGGTGAAAGCAAAGACTTGTCAGAGATCAAATCATTCATGCACCCTCACCTGCGTCTCTCCTCTCTGTCCACGCCGGTTCGTGTCTCCTCCACGACCTCTCTACATTTCCTTGATTCCTAATGGCCAATCCACTGCTCAGACCCCTCCCTCCTGTTGCTATGGCAGCAGACGTGAACAGGTTGGTGTGTGTCGGCGATGGGGACGTCCTGTACAGATGCGACTCTTGAACATCCTCGTCCCCATCTTCGTCCTCGCCGTCCGACGCGATCAGTCTTCCTGCATGCTGGTCTCCGGTGAAGCCTCTCCAGCTGGGGTTTGAGTTTCCGAACGCTGTAGCTCCCAGACTCCCAAATTTCGCCCAGCTCTGACCCAGGCCGCCCCATCCTCCTCCGAATGAAGACAGGTGAGAGGATCCCAGCCCCAGTGACGTGAGCGAAGTGTGTCTGTACCTGTCTGCGGACGATGACGATGAGGCAGCGGCAGCAGCGACAGCGGAAAAGGAATCATTTCCATTCTCACGCAGCCAAGTTGATTCTTTACCCAGCATGCTCCCTGTTCCCCTTGCCACTTTCCTTCCTCCTTCTCCTTGCCCCAAAACGAACCCCAACCTTGACTTTGAGCAGGCCAGTCCCTCTCGTTCCACTCCATCTTCCTCCTCGTCCTCGTGTATCTCCTCCTCCTCGTCCACGTCTCGTTCGCAGTGCCTGTGACGATGTTTATGTTTGTGTTTGTGTTCACTCCTCCCGCAGCCGTAAGAGAAGCCGGATGCAAACCCTGAGCCGAGGTGTGGCCGTCCTCCACTGCCTACCCCGATATCCCCTTCAATTTCCCCTCCTAAAGCTCCCTCCCTCAGCAGCCTACTCCTCCGCCTGTGAAACCTAGGTGGATTAAGGAGAAAGTGAGCGTGGTGGGGCTGATGAGGGGCATACTGGTGGGGAGATGGAAGCGTGTAGGAGGGGAGGTGGTGGTAAAGTGTTGTGGTTGTGGGATAGCTGTTGTAGAAGCCCATATTCTCAATGGTCTCCTGAAACTTTGAAGGGCAGCCGCATTGCCTGCGGTCTGGCTTTCTGTTGCAGTGGCAAGGGTAGAAAGGCTGCGGGGAGAACGTGGGATTAGCAGAGAAAGATGACGGGTGAGGAGAGTAGAAGCCATTTAGATTGATCCTGAAAATGTTGGAGCGGTGGGAAGAGGAGGAATGATGTCGCCTTCCTCCGGCAGCATTCGCACTCCCATCAAAGCCTTGTCCCAGTCCTGTCCTCGCCCAGCTACGCCGTCCGATATGTACCTCGCTGAACTGACTGATTAAATCTTCGAGTTCGGCCAGAAACTCTGGGTCCTGCATGTGCAGCTGCTGGTGCTTCTTCTTGTGTTTATTTTTCTGTCTCTTCAGTGCATTGTGCCCAACACAGGAATAATAGTCTGAATGAGTGCACTTGTTGTGTCCTGGACAGGGGCAGGGACACAAGCAGGTACAGGAAGGAGAACAATCGTAATCCCTGCGCCTGTGTCGATGTCGGTCTCTGTGCCGCTCCATGGTATTTGAGTTGGCCATGGGGTTGGTGTGTCTGGGGATGTGAGACAGAGGCAAAGAGACTGGAGAGGGACAGTCCATGATGGAAGAAAGGTGCCTTTGACCACCTAGAATCGCTCCTGACCCCTGACCCATCCTCAACACGCCCCGAGGTCCCCTCATCTCCCCTCGCTCAGAGACGCTGTTGTTGTCCGTTCCGATCCCGCTGTCGCTGGGCAGGGTCTCTTCGCTGTGTGATTCACTCCTCGGGGACGGGGTGGCCTCTTTCAGGTGGCCAGGAGAGCCAGGTGTGTGATGCAGTGGAGGGGTGGGGCAAGAGAGCTTACATGAAGACTGGTGAAAGGGGAAGTGATGCCTTCCCTGACATGGACAGCTCTTCTTCACAAAGGGAGAGAGCGATGAGGAGGAGGGAGGACGGGGGGAGGTACAGGAGGAGGATGGGGAGGGGAGGGAGAAGGGGTGAGGAAAAAGTAGGGAGGATGTTGGTTCTGCGAGGCTGCCCTCACTGTAAGGACTCTGGGCCCCGCTGGAGTGAGTAAGAGATGGGGAGGGAAACGGGTGAGACGGAGGAGGCTGGGGTTGGTTAGTCGAGAAGAGAGAAGTTTCTGAGGGACTGGTAAACAGAGAGGAGTGAGTGGAGTTCTGGGAGTTTGAATTTAGGTTGGCGGTTTGGGATTTAGGCTTGCGTCCTCGCCTCTTGCCCATGTAGATGGTCCCCCTCTTGCTCACATTGATCTGAGGGCCTAGCTTACTTCCAAAGGAGGAGGACAGGGCTGAGAGTGTGTGTACTGTTGTAGCCTCTATCGATTTACACATTCTCTGAGAAGTCTCACCATCTGCTGCCTCTCCTGCCCTTCCTTCCTTTCCTAAATACCCAGACAGCATTACTTTGTGAAATCTCCTCTTCTTTCTTTTCTTCATCTCATTAATCAGCCTCCTGAGCTTTAGCTGCCTGTTTCCCTTTTCAGGGGGGTGAAAATCTTTACCACTCACTGTATGATCAGCGTGATTTAGTGCATCTCCACTCGCCTCCTCGGGGAAAGGTCGTTTGGGAGGCCGGCCACGCTTCTTGGGGCTGGATTTAGACTGAGCCACACACTTCAGTATTGCACTTGGCTCCAACACAGGGGCTTTCGGAACTCCGTCACAGCCCCGGAGAGGCACCTCAGTTGCGATATCGTTTGGTGTAAGCTGAGGGGGAGGTTCGTCTAAACTAGAGCTGTAGGATTTAGGACGACCCCTTTTTCGGGCCGTGTTTATGGGGTTTCTGGAAGAAGGGGGGCTGGATTCTGATGTGGGGTGATTCTGCTTTGGGGTTGGAGGTTTGGTTGCAGAAGACACTGGGGAGGAGCTGCTGGTTAGGGAGCCAGAGGTTGCTGGGTGTGACTCATCACTCTGCTGAATAGTGGCTTTGGCAGGAAGGGGCGTCTTGGTGTTCTGGGTGAAACTCAGTAAAGGATTTTGTAGTGAATCAGAAGGAGCTTCCTGATTTTCCACTCTCTGGGCCCGGTGCACCAGCTTGGTCCAGCTGGGCCTTCTGGCTTTACGTTTTTTGAGCGGTCGGCTATCCTGCTCTTGTGGGGAAGAAGGGGGAGAAATGGGAGAATGGGCAGAAGGCGTGGGCACAGGGGGAGGAGCAGAAGAGGAGGGGTGGCTTGGAGGCACTGTTGAATGTCTCGAGACGTCCTGTTCTTTTGATTTACTCGTGTCACCTGTTGTTGTTGCTGCCTCAGCTTGTTTAACTGACTTGCAACTGTCATCTGTCTTCTCCTTCTCATCTGGTCTGCCTGTATTCACTAATTTGCAGGTTTTATCTAGCTTGCCGTTGTCAGCAGTTTCCCCACATTTTGCACTGTTATCCTCTATTCTTTGTCTGTCTGGGCTGAGCTTATCCCTCTTTTTCTCAACCTTTCCTCTGTCACTCTTTAGATCATCCTTCCGTATATCATCACTTCTATGTCGTTCATCCTTTTCTTTGCCATGTCTCGATTTCCCATCCTTCCCTTTTTCCTTTTTCTTCTTCTTACCCTCCTCCTTTCTGCCCTCGTTTTTTGCTTTATCAGCCTCCAGCCTATCTCGCTTCGACTTCTTATCTTTGCGTTTCTCTTTTTTTGCTTTTCTCTCTTTCTCTCTCTTTTTCTCCAGCGGGTGCTCTACAGAGGGATCGTGACCTTGGGATTGGACAGAGAGTTCCACAGCGGGGGATGACTGCGGTTTTGGGGTAATTGAGGGATAGGAGGGAGATTCTGGCCTGCTCTTATTGGAAAGGCTAAGTTCTTTATGGGAACCAGTGGAGACTGGAGGTCTTGTTGAAGAGTCCATGGAAGAAGTAGAGGTGGAAGTGCTGTGTTTTCCAACTTTGACTTTGGATGAAGTAGGAGTGCCAAGAATGTTAGAGGAGCCTTTCCCATTGGACAGGCCCTTCTGTTTGGTTGTCTGTACCAAACCATTATGCTTCTTGGAGGTGTTTTCATCATTCCTGGTTTCCAGTGGAGCCTGCGTCTGGATGCATGGGCTGGAAGGAGTAGTTGAAGCTGCCTGGTCTGTTGTGGGTGAGCAGGGTTTGGGTCCTGCAAGGACGGGCTGGCCATTGACGCTCTGAGATTTGTCTTTCTTCACTCTCTCAGATGAATTCACCTCTGTCTTATCGGCCAGCTTGATAGGAACCTGAGAGATGAAAAACAGAGAAAAAAGAAAGAAAGAAAAAAGCAAATCTCTGTCATAGGCATCTTTTAGTTTGCTGTCAACAACAGTGACGGACAATGAAAAAGAGACTGTAACTGAAATTCTTTTGTTATTGTTCCCCATTAAAAAGGACAGTGACGATAAAAACGACTCAATCAAGCAGAGAAACGAGGGCACACCGAGGAGGAGAGAGTGGAAACAGGAATGGGGTTGACAAAGAGAGGAGAAATACAAAGGCAGAGAAACGGAGAGGAAGGGAGTGGGACAGGGACAGAGGGGGAGTGAAAGATAAATGAGAGCAGGTAGAGAAAAGAGGGGATGTAAAAATAGAAGAGAGGGACAGATATAGAGAGCCAAGCAGAGACAGAAAGAGAGGGAGAGAAAGCCTTGCTATTGGTGGCTATAAATTGCCACTAATACAGATGAGAAGGCTTGACATTTCATACTTGTTCTGTAATTTTGGTATGCTGTAGCTTGAGTGGCGTTTGAGCAGCTAAAGCTATAAGCTTTCCCTTGGGTGATTGTCATAAGGACTGATGGGCCAGTGTCTGTAATAACTCCAAGCGGTTGCCGTGCTGTTGTCCTATTTATAGGTCTGTTTTTAAAATGCACTGCTTGAGTTTCAGGATTGAGACAATGGCTGTTAGATAGATATTACAAGTGAGCTCAATGCTGGGTGATTTTGCACCACATCAAAGACTCTATGAGAATGGTGGTTAGCTGTAAAAAGCCTAAACAAAGCACAAAGGTGCCATTTCTCAAGCTAACTTCAGCTAATTGCAGATTTATTCAGATTCAGATCAACTTTATTAATCCCCCTAAAAAAGGGCAATCTGTTGGCAGCTGACATGAGGAACGCTGCACATATGTGAGGCCTTGTCCTTAACTTACCTGTTTGGCAGACTTCGTCCCTTGGCTGGTTACGACAGGGACAGAGGCCGGGCTGGAAGCTGTAGAAAATGTCGGTGACAGCGACAGTGACTGTGATGACGAAGACAACAACGGTATTGATGATGTAACTGGTGGTGAAGCAGCAGATGCAGTTTGTTTGGATGTGGTCTGGACAGCATCCAAGCCTGAGTGTTGCTCTCTGTTTGCTTCGTCTGGGGCAGAGCTGGTTTTACTCTGCTGGCCCGCTCCCCCTCCTTCTCCATCGCCCTTTAGCAAACCCCCCCTGCCTTGTCTCTGATAGGTCCTGATGGTGGGCTTGCAGACGTAGCTCTCCAAGATCTTAGGCGGTTTCTTGGTGCGCTTGGTTTGGAGACCAATTCGGACTCTTACATTCCCCTCGGGGCAGCTGGCCTCTCTGCCAGAGAGCTGAAGCTGTTGCTGCCCCACGCTGCCACAGCGCCCCTCGATGAGCAGCTCCAGCACTGCCCCCTTGTCTCCTTCTCTCTTTCTTCCTCCTCCCTTTTTGTCCTCCTCCTTTTTTCCCACTGCCTCGCCATTCTCTACTTCCCCTCTCCTCTTTTTCTCTGCCACTTGGTCCTGCTCAGAGTCTTCAGGTGCAGAGGCGGGGTCCAGAGTGGAGGCTGTGGTCGGAGGGGTTCCCCCCTTCACTCTCTGGTCCATCAGAGAAGTCGGGGGGAGAAGTAGGATGCTGTGAGGTTACCAGTACAACACTTTAAAACGACTCCAGTGGGGTTGGTGGGGGTCAAGGGTGAAGAGCAGAATGCAGGTGTCGATCACAAGGGTAAGAAAAAAAAAAGATCCAGTAAGAGTCCAAGTGCAGCTCTGTACCTTCATCCGGCAAGGGAAGGTCTCTCTGATGTCCTTTACAGTTACACTGAGACAGAGTAAAAGGCAGAAGGAAAGTGGAAGAAAAGACAGAAAGATAGAGAGGCCAGTGATTAGTCATTTCAGTGAGCTAAGATGTTGAACAGCAGCAGTACAGGAATTGAGGGGAAAGTCCCCTTCCTGCAGGCAGCTGTAGCGAGGTGCTAAAGTCTGTGTCCACAGAGATGATCTCATCATCCAGAAAACCCAGGAGGCCAATCAACGTTGCTGATTCCCAGAATGTCGGCATTAGCTGGAAGACTGACTTACATTCCCCCCAAAAAAACAGCCTGGGCTAGTTCGCTCCGACAATCCGCAAATATCGATGGAGCTAAAAGACAGCGAACACACCCCAAACCTCTACACTTTTCACTTATGTCGTAATCCTTCCCGTGTCTCTCCGCAAATCAATCTATCAATCAATCAGCTTCTGGCTAATTCAAACACTTGATCCAGTCTCCTCCCCTGCTCCCTCCACTGTCTTTGCGCCTTCTGTTCTCAGCTACTCCCACAAGCACTCCTCCTCCCACCCTTCCCGCTGCTGTACTTTCTTTTCTCTCCGAAACTCCCCTTTTCATGTTTGGCAGTAAGCTTTTGCATGCATTCTCTATTAGTCCCTCCACTCTCTCTCTCTCACTCTGTGTGTGTGTGTGTGTGTAGACCACACAGTAAAATGGTCAACTCATACACTGTATCCATGTTAATCAGAACCATATTTCCTCTTCCTTGTCGTTCTTTTCCTTCTCTCCAACTTAAATCTCTCCATTCACAGTCCGACTGTTCCCCTCCTCCCCTTTCAGTAGTGGTAACACAAATCCGTAGGAAAGGGTAAAACTTATTTTTGGAAAGGAGCGCAAATTCCTCCTCCTCCCATTGCTTCCTCTAAGTCAAGTAAGCTTTTCATTGACCCCCATTGTAAATGGCCTTTTAATGTGACATTATAGTGAAGTAACACACCCTAAAATAACATTCTCCTCACCAGGAAAAAACTTTCACTCTCATTCGTGGTGTTTCCAGACCGCTTTTCAACGTGTCGAAGGGAAGCAGCATCTTTCTGTCATGCTTCCTTCATTATTCGCTCTCCCTCATTAAGGGAGACACTCATCCATTTTCTAATAAAACACACCCGGGCAAGCATTCTTGCAGCTCTCTCCTGAGCGCCTCTTATGAAATAGCTCATCTGTCTCTCAGCGCTCTGAACTGCCCCCTTAGACTTACGAGAGCATCTCAGATAATGTTTTCATTTAAGAGCTCAGTGGGCTATCTCTCGTGCCTCTTGGTCCCTCCACACCCAAACCCTTCCCTTGAATCATAGAAGCTCAAATCAACATCTGTTTCAGTAACCGCTGTTATGTAACAGTTTTGGAAAGCATTTCCAAGACCAGTCCTCCTTACAATGAAAGAAAATGAGCGTAGAGGTGGACAGTGGTCCTCTTGAACTTAACTGCGGCAACTTTTATTATCAAGTCCACTCCAGAAGCCTGTACGGAGGGGCCGTGAGCACAAGCAGTATGAGTTACAAACCTGTTTGTGAAAACTCGCCATAAGAGGAGAGCCAGAGTGGCAGGTTTTCAGACTTAAAAGGGCAAGCCCATTCAGCATCAGTCAGAGTGCATACTAATGGCTTTTTATAGTCTCCAGAACTATACCTCTCACACATAACTCAAAATTATTCTAACATTAGACCAGAAGCTATTTCCAGTGACAGGATGATGGGTTGACTTGACACTGTAGTCAGTGCGGTGGCTCGGGAGCGCCGAAGCAACGATTAAATCATGATAATGGCCCACCATATTTCCAGCCATCATCACCATCCCATGACAGCGTTATCATCGATAACTACAACACTATTATCATCTGCCTGACAACAGCATGAGCCCAGCTGGAAATTGGGCCCCTGTGATGGCATCTGAAATCACTGAACCACGAAGCCTCGCGGTAAGCGTACGGGGAAGTTTCTCACGTGAGTCCCCCTCCTCAGACGCGCACACGCACACACACTTTCCCTCTAGTTAGTGCGTTGGCCGTACATTGTGTACCCGGGTCGCAGCTGCGTAGGCTCACTGATGTTGCTACTGTAGATACAGTATGGGCAGTGGGGGTGTTACCGCACTGGAGCAACCTATCACTGGTTTACCGAGGACGTCAACAGGAGCTTCCTTCTCCATAATGACTTTGCGCACCTCGGAAAATCACTACCCGCCTGATGCTGTCGCACTTACAAATGATACACACATGCACGTGTTGTTGTTGTCGTCACTCCTGTCTCCTATTTTGAGACATATCGCACATCTACGCGCCCTAAAACATGACCCAGCTGCACGTTTCAAACTCAACATGGAAGTGGGAGGCTACGTAGCACGAAAAAATGTGCTTGCTGGTAGTGTTTGTGCTGGTGCGGATTAGTACCGAGCCACCTTTTTCCTCAGCTCCCCCTCCCCGCCTCTCCTCTCTCTCGCTCTCTCTCTCTTCTATCTGTCCTCTGCCAGTCCTTCTGCTGGTGTCAGCAACATTGAAATAAGAAATATCACCGTGCGGGGAGAACAGAGGGGAGGGAAACACACTCGGCAACAAGGGATAAAATTAGCGCAAAGCGGATGCACAAAATTCTTAACCTGCTGCGCTTTGAGCCCGCTGATGATGACAGGCCTGCACGCATTAATACGGACTGCCATGACAAGCAGTAATAAGGCTACGTAGGCTACTTACCCCGAGAGCGCGTCCCAGAGCCAACTGCGTTTAGGCAGGAGGTTAAGGTGTTGCTGTCCTGCTCTCCCCTTTCGCACCAGCGGCGATCCACGGCTTTTTGGTGCATTAGATGTTGCTTTGATTACATAACTAAGGCCAGCGGAGGTTAAAACACCCCCTAAAACCGAGTTTCAGTCCCATCAGAGCGCAGAGCCTACTGTGCAACAACATTGGCGCGGGTGTTTTCATAATCATACAGTCGACGGATCTCCGTCGGCGCGTCTCCGCAGCTAGGTGGCGGACTGGTTACGCTGGATCTTATTTTTTTTTTATTTTTTTGCCTACTTCTCTCTCTACCCCCTCTCTCTCTTTCTCGCTCTCTCTCTCTCTCGGGGGGAGGGGGGGGGAGTTACACCGCTCCCGCCAGTTATAATGGCTCAGATTGTGCTCTCGTATGCGCACAGCCTGCTAACGTGTCGTGGCGACGGGCTGAAGGCTGCAGCTGTGTGTGTGTGTGTGTGTGTGTGTGTGTGTGTGTGTGTGTGTGCTCGGGGTACAGGGCTGGCAGCGCAGAGGGGTTGTTGGATGTGCGGGAATGCAACTGCGTGGCCATTTTCATGTGGCCAGAGGAGGAGATAAAACGGTGGATACAGCACAGGATCTCATTGCGGTTCATAACAGGCGATCGGGGAGGGCTATTTAGGCGCTTAATAAAATGGCGACGACTTGGCGAAAGTAGGCTGCTGGTAGGATTTAGGGGAGCAGCCGAAAAGTTGCGTCGCGTCATGCAATACAAGATTCGGCTTTACGCGAGTGGGAGAGGCACGCGGGGATGGTAAAAGTTGATACGTGAGAGCTGTTTACCGCGCGTTTGGTAACATTTCCCCCAAATAATAAAAAGCACACAATTTGAACATGAAACATTTGCAGAAGTGTGTTAATATGAGAACACAGTCATAATTAGTAGTGCTAAAAACAACAGTCACAGATATATAATTACAGTATAGTAATGATTTATTTGGCAGTAGAAGCGGTATATTCTCCAAAGAGTTTAGTCCACTGTTAGGTGCTGATACACATATAAGATTTGGGGAGCCCCCGTGCCTCCTATTCGCTACACACTGTTTACACCGTGACCTCTAAATAACCATTAAACACACTGCAGACTGCACCTGACCGCGCATATGATCCTGAATTTGTTAGTAGCACTAAAAGTCCTGAAAACACGCACCATGTAAGGAATATGTGACAAAAAGCAGATAGATGTTTGCCCCCGTAAGTTTTAAGTCAATTCCATAAGTCCAATTAACAAGCACGCAATTTTTTACAAACCAAAAAGTCCTTCAGGCTCTCTGGGCCTCCTGGGAAAAAGTTGTTGTCTAACCCTTGTGACACAACCGAGTTTTGCTTGTTGTTTGCTTTGTTTTTTTGTGCTTTGTTTTTTTGTTTTTTTAAATTCTCTGTCAAACATTATTTCGAATAAAAAGGGTCCAGTTATTCGACTGATACTGAAGCCAGGATCTCTGTATGTCAGTCAGTTTCATCCAACGCAACCTTATTTTAAATGTGAACGAGAGCGCTCGTCTATTTTAGGATCAGTGTACTCGTGATAACGTGAACAACTGGGAAAATAAAGTCGAACTAAAGTCGATCCAGTGATTAAAGTTTAACAGTTGAAATGCTCATTAAACACCTGCATTGGTGCGAATGACAAGAAAAAAACGAGAGCAAAAGAAAATCAATGCGGAACTGAATTTATGCTCAAAAAGTCGCATAAAAACTTTGATCACATTGAGATAGACAAATATCAGAGTCCTAGAGATGCTTAGAGACACAAACATCCATGTCTATAAGATGCCTATAGCATGTATGCATAATGAGAGCGTAAGCTTTCAAGATTATTCACAACGAGCACTAAAGATAAGAGAGATATGCTTTGCACACTTAATTTAATCAGCAATAAGGTTTTGTTGCTGTCGTTGCGATAAAAAAGTGAATACTTGATCCGTTTCAAACACCTGCATAAGTTCTAAATGTTCAGAACCTTTCATTGTCAAACTCATTATAAATTAGGTGATAATGCAGGGCATTCTTAGTTAATTACTAAAGAAATGAGCATTGGCGTACAGAAAATTTGGTATTTTATGGGAGCAATTTTCCTGTGATTGTGGGTAGATGTTATGTTTGAAAAGATGATTATTCATTTGCCACGCGAATCTGCACACAGTAGACCATAGAGCAAAAGAAATCAGCATACTAATTGCAATTCCAATTAATAAAACTAAGAAAATAATTTTTTTATGTTATACAAACAGACACAAAATACAAGGGCAAATTATTGAAACTGTGTCCAAGGGAGGACTGTGATACTCTGACCTAAAGGATAAAACATACAGAAGAAATAAAGTCAGAGATAAAAATATATTGAAGAGTGAAGACAGAGTGTTGAGAAGATGGAAGAAGTACTTTGAGAAGCTTGTGAATAACGGAAATGAGAGAGAGAGGAGGACAGATGGAGGAAAGTTAGTGGATCAGGAATTTCAGAAGATTCGATTTCAGAAGAGCTGCTATAAAGAGGATGAAGAGTAGAAAGGTGGTTGGTCCAGATGACAAGCCTGTAAAAGTATGGGATGTCTAGGAAAGACGAGAGTGGACTTTTCTTTTTTACCAGATTCTTTAACACAATCTTGGAGAGTGAGAGGATGACTGAGAAACAGAGAAGTGCATTGGTACTGATTTTCAAGAACAAAGGTGAAGTGCAGAACTGTAGTAACCACAGAGGGTTAAAGCTGATGAAATGCACCATAAAGTTATGGGAAAGAGTTGCTGAAGCTAGGTTAAGAGGAGAGGTGGGGACATGATGTTTGCTTTGAGGGTGTTGATGAAGAAGTATAGAGAAGGTCAGAAGGAGTTTTACTGTATCTTTGTAGATCTAGAGAAAGCATACGATAGGTTGTCAAGAGAGGAGAAGGAGGCATATCCTCACGCAGGACAAGCACGAGGACAGCAAGACAATGATGAGGTGTGGAGTAGGTGACAAGTGTGCTCTGGAGAAAAGAGGAATGAAAGCCAGTAGAAACAAGACAAAATAGATGTGTGTGGATGAGAGGGCAATAGAAGGAAAGATGATGCTGCAAGGAGCAGGGGTAGTCAAGGTGGTGACTTGGTGAATTGAAATACATGGGATCGATGATTCAAAGCCACAGACAGTGCACAAGAGAGGTGAAGAATAGCATGCAGAGAGGATGGAGTGAGGGGAGATGAGTTTCTGGGGTGATTTGTGACAGAAGGACAGCAGCAAGAGTGAAAGGGAAGGTTTAGAAGATAGTAATGAGACTGATGGCAAAGCAAACATAAAGACAAACTAAAACATACAAAATCTCATTTACTTAGTGCAATATATATTCCTATGCAATACACATTTCAATGTGGAGTAAATATCTAAATAACTGTGCAATATTTTTCTCATACTACACTGGAATTTGGGAACTACCGTCTCATAGCTGAAACTAATTTACATGTTACTTCTTTTCTATATCTTTTTTTAAACAAACACAACAACAACAAACAAAAAACCTTAGTGTGCACTGTTTTATACACCATAAAGAGATATATATTTATAGAGTATTTATTTGACTTTGACTCTAATCTCTAAGAGTTACCTAGACCTTAGTGTATGTCTCCAAATTGCAAATACACATTTTTATCTTTATCTCTTATGATGTCTGGTAGCAGTGACAAAAAGACAGCTGGAGGTGGGAGAGTTGCAGATGCTCAGATTTTCACTGAAGAATGAAAAAGATCAGAAATGAGTATATAAACAGGAAAGCTCAGGTTGAGCAGGTGGAGACAAAGTTAGAGAGACAAGGCTGAGATGGTTCGAACATGTGCAGAGGAGGGATATACTGGACAAAGGATGCAGAGTATGGAGCTGCCAGGCAGGAGGAAAAGAGGAAGACCTCAAGATTGGTGGATGTAGTGAAGGTGTACACGCAGAGGGTTGATGTGACAGAGGAGGATGCTAAGGATAGGTTGAGATGGAGACAGATGATCTGCAGAGGTGATCCCTAAAGAAGAACACGAAGTATATTGCATGAGCAAAGACATTTAGCTGATTAATTTCTCATCATGAATATTCATCACGAGCCTTGTAACTTTTTTTTGTTTAATCTCCAGGCAACTAATCTGATGGTTAACTGAGATTACTGTACTGTTGCTGTTAATCTTACCTAAATCCGGAGAACAGGGATATATCTAATGCTTTAAAGATCACTGTCTTTACCCTTTATAATCTATTAAACAGTCATAATAACTGTACCGTAATTATCAGAGGCCAAACGCCAAAGTCTGATAAACTCCATTTTCCTCATTTGTTGTCGCCTCGCCTCGTGCGGTCTGATTGGCTAAACCACCGCGTCACGTCACTTCCTTTGTGTGCAGCATGATGGCGGTGTCCATGACAGGTCTGGCACATTGACATCGGCTCGGTTTGTGCAGTATTTACTCTCCGTGACCGGAGTCTGGAGAGCCTTTTCAGCAGATGACGTTTGTCGAAATCTTCCTCACTGAACATTTAATGAAGTGAGTCGCAGGTGAGCAGCTTTCAGCGTCCGCGCGGCTCTGGGTTCGTTCCCGTTACTTATTACATACGTGTCTGCAGGACGACACAGCTAGCTGTTAGCTAACTGTTTATGCAAGGTTACAGGACACTGGTGTGTGTTTATATATCCTGGCGTTTTGAATTGTTTCTCTCTGTCCACCCTGTTTCAGGTCATGGCTCTTCACAGATTGTCCTCAAGGCTACGGCCAACGGTGAGGATAGGCTTTAGAAGCTGCTTCTTCGTAACCTGGACAGTACTTAAATATTTCACTTTATTGTCAAAACTGTCAGGTCAAAAATGTTTTTACTAACAGCTGTTGTGGCAAAATGTTGCAGGTAGCCCACGTAAGGTCCCTTCACAGCGGTGGACGCAGGCAGCAGCAGGAGGCTGTGGCTGTAGACTCGGAACCGGAACCTTTCTCAGTCTTCAGGACACCGGAGAGCGACCCGGTAAGCAAGACATGAGGCAAAGCTGGATTCATACTCGTGTTGTTGGGATAAGTGTTGAATCATTAGTCTATTAAACATGTACCTGCCCAACATTAACTTAACAAAGAAAAGCAAAACAGATGAACAAACCACCACTGCCGTTCAACACACTGAAGGGAAAATTATTTAAACACAAATCTTTATTTTTAAATTTTTTTAAGACTAAAAATCAGCTATAGCAAACAAAAGGTCCAAACTTACCAAAATGAAAAAACAAACAAAAAGAAAACTCATTATCTTCTATTTCAGGTCAAAAGCCACATGTTAGACTTTACATTTATTAGTGTTTTTTCCTTTTTTTTTTACTATAAGTTGTTATTTTTCTGAATAGAGGAAATTGTGTTTGAAGCTGAATTTCTTTTACGTTCAGGTTATGTTGCATAAATGTGTTGCCTTGAAAAGCGACGCACTCACAGAATTTGGTGTCTGTTCAAAAGATTTGTCAGTGAGCATTGTCAGTCTTCATTTTACGGTGTTTCATTCTTTCTTCTGCTGTCCTGAAGATTTTTGTTTGTGCTGCATGAACTGCATGAGAACTCGTTCGTGACCATTACAGCCAGATTGAGATTTATACGGTGAAAATGGTTACAGGATGGTGGATAAAATGTTGTTATATAGAGGACGAGTATATATTTCTGTTTAGGGCACTCTGAGGGGTGCTGAGCAACTGACAAAGATCCAATTTAAAAACATTTTGTTGCAGCTTTTATAGAAATGCGACTGCATTGCTTATTCTTAAATCAGATATTTGGAATTTGTTGTCCCTTTAATTGAAATGACTGAAAAAAGCTTATGATTTTGACCTGCGTTTCCTTCCAGGCATGTCATTCAGAGACGCACATCGGACAGTACTACACTCTGCCCTCTGCACATATCCGCACGCTGTTCCCTTCAGGCCTCCCTTGGCGCTATCAGCAACAGGTAAGTTCATCCTTGGATGTGAGATCTGCATAGAAAAGTTACAAATGTGACCTTGTTTGTAGATTACAGTGTAGTTTTTCTTAAATGTTTTAAGCAGCACTGATAAATTCTTCTCCATGGTTTTAGGTGAAGACATTTAACGAAGCTTGCATCATGGTGAGGCAGCCAAGCCTTGAGGTCATCTCTTACCTGAAAAAAACAGACTACAGCAAACCTGCTCTGCGATATTTATTTTGTATCCTTCAGAAACACACCTGCGCTGCCGCTTACAGAAAAGTGAACGCACTCTAGCTCTTGATCCTGATTAAAGCAGTCGTTGTCCTTATCAAGGTGTTCAGATGGGCAGAAGGGTACTGGGAAGACGATTTCTCTCTGTCACGCTGTCCACTTCTGCTACACACAGGGATGGCTGGTGCTTCATATTCCTGATGGTGAGACAGACACACCGGCTAAATGTCTGATTAGTAAACAGTAAGAAAGTGTTTGGGATGCGCTGATTCAATGGCCTGTTATGTGGCTCGTTGACTGGCATCAACCTGTCAGCAAATAAAATGACCTTTAGTGATGTTTTTCTGTTGTATGCGATCAACTTTCAACCACCCTGCTTGCAAATCCAATGATAAATGTATTAGTCGTTCAGAAAGAGTGTGGTGTCGGTTTAAAGGTCTTTAAACCTATTTATTTATTTTTAATGATGAATATATTATTTCACAATCGCTGCATCTCCTTCGTGAGAAGTTAACGATCAGTATCTTCTTTGCTCGCGCAGCTCATCAATGGGTGAAGAACTGTAAGGAGCTGCTGCCTTCATCCTATAACGCGTCTCGCTTTGATCAGCCATTACAAGCCACGGCATGGTTACGCAACTTCAGGCTCACCAACGAACGCTTCCTTTCAAAGGTAACAATATGGACACAGTAATACGCAGTATTTAGAGTACTTTGAGTATTCAAAGTGAGATAAAGGCTTATCAACAAGCTGGACAAGTACTGGCTTTGATGTAGTTTAGGACTAACTTAAGTTATTAAATGACACCATTTAAATCTACCCGTCTTTACCCTGGAAAATGGTATGTTTGACATGGAGACACAGGTTCCTGTAGCATGTAAATTTCAGCGATGGTCTTCATCCAAACTTGTGTAACATTTTAAAGAAAAAATGTTCCACCCATAGCACACCTGGTTGAGCAGACGACCCGTGTGCCATAAACTGTGATCATTATTGATCCAGTAGTTTGGATCCCAGTCCACCTCATTCACTTCCAGCCACTCGCCCTCTTTCTGTCCCTACTTTAATGGCTAATCTATACTGTCCTTTCTACTAAATGCACCCCCCTAGAAAAAAAAATGTCTATAAATAGTAAATATATGTACCCATATGTAACCACCAAACTTGAAAATTACTATAACTGGCTTAAATTTTCCCTCGTTAGATTCCGTCTTCAAGTCTTCTCCTTATGCACGTCCAGACCACTTCCATTTTTACGATGTTCTGTTCTGACTACTTGTACTTATGAATCTGTGATTTCACCATGGCAGGAAGTTTCTGTCTACACTAACACAATCTTGGCTCCTCACCTACCCTACACACCAGATCTGTTCTCCTCTGACTTTCACTTCTTTCTCAAAATAAAACCCTAAGGTTGCCATTTGAACACACTGGAGGAGATTCAGTATATATTGCAGGTGCACATATGCAAGTGGGCATAAAAGTAGTTCAAGGTAGCAAATCTAAAACTATGAGAAACATTGAAAGGGTTGGGTAAAAGTCTGGTGAGGAATTCAAATAGAAAAATGATGAGAGTTTAATGTTTCTGTTTCTTTGCCAGATAAAGACAAAGCATCGCTACATGTGGACAAAGAGAGAGTTCACCGAGGAGGGAAGTCTGCTAGGAGAGCTGGTGGATCAGGTGAGTCCTCCCTCTGTACAAATAAGTGGGAGTTCTGTTGTTTAGAGGATTTGTGTTTACCCTCCAAAACATTTTCATCATCCTGTTACTGATTCTTTTGTCCTGCCTGACTGATTCCCAACACACAGGTCATTAAAGTTTCATCTTTCACCTTGCCTGTGCTTGCTGGAGATCAATAGCGAATGAACTGAGCACTGATGGATCAGAACAATACTTTTGCACCATGCATGCTGACAAATGCTGCAGGAATTTATATGCAGCTTGTCAATTTCCCACTTGTATCAGTTGTCTTATTATTCCCATTTCTTTAAAAGATGGTGCTGCTATATATATATAATATATAATAGTATATATATATATATATGATATATATTATATATATAATATTAATATATATATATATATATATATATATATAGTATATATATATATATATATATATTATATATATTATTATATATATATTATTATATATATAATATATATGTCATATATATGGATAAAGCTTATATTAAGCAATTATCCTACAACAGCGAGTAGACAGACGGGTATCCAGGTTTTTTTTACTTTCTTCTTTTGGCTTCTGTATCAAACAGCTGGATGTTTACAGGCTTCCCCGTCCCACCCACACGCTACAATAACTCAGATTTTCTTCTGCTGCAGAGTTACTGTTATTTATATTCTTGATTTTGCTTCCATAACAAATGGCATTGCATCGCTCTAGGGTATATCTCGTGTGAAGAGCAGCAGTGATGTTGTGGGGGCGGTGATGAAGGAGCTGAGGCTGCAAAGCGGGCAACCGGGTTCAGACTTCCACTTGGCCGTGGCAGTGGATGGTGTCAATGGCCTGTGGGGAAGATCCACCATCAAGAAGGAGGATAAGAGTGCTGTGAGAAGACACATATAGAGTCCTGTTATTCCTCAAAGATGTTTTCAGGCTTCTTCTACGTTTGCCACAGATGGAAAATCTCATGCGTCTCACTTTCTCACTGTTATCAGGTCGATCCAGAGGCGCTCACTTTGATTTATAACCTGAGGAAGCTCATGAGGAACGACTGGGTGAGAAGAGCACAAGGTGTTTACGAGAATATTATGTTGAAGAGATTTTCCATTAACACTCTCTCTCTCTCGTTTTAGACTGGAGGCGCCATTATCGCCACTCTGTCCCAGACGGGATCGCTCTACACCCCCAAATCTGCCTACTTGCCTCAAGAGCTGCTCGGAGAGGTTAGAGGTCATTTGATTGTGCTTTATTATCTGTAGCACTCGCCCTCAAGCAGTGACGGCAGATTAGTCTTTGCTTGTCATTTTCAGTTTCGGCTATTAGTCAGGAAATTGCAGACTGAGCAACATTTTGTTGTCTGTGAGCAAGAAATCATGCTGCATAACCAGCAATATTGTCAGAAAACAGATTTCTTGTGACATTTGTCAACAAAGGATGAATCTTATTCTTTGTTTAGTGCATACACGCCCTCTTTCTTTAGTAAGCTGGCTCTTCTATGCAGCAGCATGAATGTGAATGCTTCTGTTACTGTTCCCATTCTGCTCGCTGGGTTCAGTTTTGCAGTTATACAGCGCGACTGTGTCAATGCAGTCCGTTCTGTTCATCACAGCCATATTTGTCTGATGTATGCGTGTCACAAGATTCATTTGCAGATGGACCGATAAATCCATCTCTGTCGCCCACCTCTTATTCTGGACAACAATTAAACAATAAAACTCAAAGCAGGCTCGTAAAACATTCTGATCCCCCTCCCCCATTAAAAAGTGTTGGTGATGTAAGTTCACACTGTGTGGGCTTGACCTGAAATTTTTCTTTTCTTTTAAATGCATTAATTCATATTTAGAAATGTGCATTATTGATTTTTTTCCCCTTCAGTGCATCTATCTTATGTAAAGACTGATATTTGTTAGAGCCTGCAGTGCATGTTTTGCATTTTTATGATGATTCATATGTTCTCTATTTTTCTATTGTAAGTTATTGTCAGTATGTAAGTGATCATCAGCTGTATTGAAAGGCTTTAAACATGGCTGAAAGTGAGATTTGATGTTTTGTGTTCTGTTTGTGTTTTCATCATCAGAGGGGGTTTGACAGCATGGATCCATTCATTCCAGTTTCTGTGCCCAACTACAGCGAGAAGGAGTTTGAGAGCTGTTACCTCTACTATATGGACCGCCACTGGCTGCAGCACCCACAGAGTGAGCGATGATGGTGATGGTGACACTAATAACACGTAATTTAGGCTGTGTTTCTAATATTTTAATTTTTTTCCTCTAATCAGGTCGAACTGAGGAAGGGAAAAAAGAACTCGTCTTCTTGAGCAACAAGAATCCATCAATGTTGGACAGAATTTGTGGCTTCTTATGAGGATGCAAACAGATTAAAATCAGTATCAGTCTACTAGAAATACAAAAACATACATGTGTCCATGTCTGTAATATGTATACTGTTGTAAACTATGATGCATGCGTGCTACTTTGATAATAAAATGTTAAAATAAAGAAAATTGTGCTTTTGGTTTTGTCAGCACTTTGATCTTATGTGGTCCGAAATCCTCAATTTCTGTCAGTGTAAATAGTTTAACTACACATTTAATCAATGAGATATCTTAATATAGGATACTGTAATGTGTATAATTACAGAAATCTAAGTTTAATTACTTTGGTATATTGTGAGTGGCCATGGGGAAGGTATTTATTGTTAGGAAAAGCTTTAAAATTGGATGCAGTTAAAAGTCCAGTCTTTCTCAGGGTGATTCTGGCCCCCAGGACTTTTGTTTCACACCCCGGAGTTTGGGTTTCAGGTACAGTCAGAAACACACTTTTCAAAAACCAGGACCAAAGTCCAGGTGGATCTGCTATACCGAGCAGGATTACTGGAGTCACACAGGCATAGGAAAGGGTTGCTGATCACCATATGCTGGGAAAAAGTGTGTATTCCCCAATACCAGCCAGCTAGCAAATAGAAAATTATAATTTCAGTCATTAAGTGTCTACACCTATATATCTCTGGGATTTACTTAATGAGGTAAATTCTACAAGAGAATATAGCAGCCTCTCTGAACATTTGATAAATGGCAGTCATCAGGACTTTATGACTAGTTGATAAATAATTCACTGGGGTTGAATTTTACAAATTTTAATTAATAATTTTAAAAACTGTAACCAAACATCACTGGCTTACTTTTATGGTCCAAAGTTGTTTGTTGATTTATTATGATCTACTACGAATGTTGGTGAATAAAAGCAAGCTGGTTCAAAATGCAGTAGCCTACTAGTAAATTTACTACTAGTCTAGTTTCATACATTCACCAGCTGGGAGACCACGTGTCCCATTTCCTGTTGGCCTGCACTGCATTTTTATCCCTCGTGCCCTTGTCCCACATATTACGACAATGTCCCACATTTTAATTGGCTCAGGTTTCCAAACGTGAAGTCATGTCTCACAACACACGTGTGACACAAAAAGAATCACGCAGACCTAGAGATGCATCCTCCCCGAAACCCAGATATGATAACCAAATGGAAAAGCCGCTGAAAAGCTAGCGTAACAGAAAAAGACATTACAATACAGACATGGAGGAAGAACTTGACATTTATGCGTAAAGCCTATTTGATCAGTGAAGAAATCGGAAAAAGTCGTTCAAATAAAATAGCTTTTATTCCTTACAAGATGTTAGTAACAGCAGTAATCTGTTGTTATTTATTTATTTATTTAAAATTGTTTTTTTCAAAGCTTTCAGGTTCATAATTTCTCAAATATAGCGCATTGAGGTAGCTTGCTGTGAATTGGGGCTATATAAATTAAAATCAGCTGAACTGAAAACCTTTCTGAGGTTATTAATATATTTACAAAATATTAAAAAATATTTATTTTTGTAATTTTCCGTATATTGTTCTATTGCCCAATCGTGCAGTTACGTAATTGGCTTAGTATTTTCTTCCTTTGCACTTCTTGCTCTCTATGTTGCAATAAAGTTGATCTAAAAAAAAGTGGGGAAAAAATGAAGGTATAGCACCACCTGGCTGCCGATGCGGAATATTGCATAGTTGTTCACGTGATCATATGTAACGTCACATGACTGGCTAATAGGGAGGAAGTGGAGAAAGTTGTTTGGGATGACATTTGATCAAATTGGAGAAACGTGAGGAGGACTGACCTTTCATGTAGGACATGAGGTAAACTGCAGGAGCGTCTAAGGTGAGCACATCTTCTTCTACGTTTACAAAGTGCGCCGTATGACAAGGAAATTAGTAAAAAGCACGCACCTCTGTCTGATACGTGTGTTTTTCTAAATAAAAACTCGCACTTCTATGTTTAAAACTACTCTGTTTGTAGATAAAATGGCCCTTTCATCTCTGTCATCTGTCCTGTGGGAGCTCCTTTTCGTGGCAGCACAAGTGATCCTCTCTGCAGGTAACCAGGAAAACACACAGTCACACACACACACACACACACACACACACACACACACACACACACACACACACACACAGCTTGTGTGTCTTTTATTACTGCAGAAGAATAATTGTTAACTAGATTTATTCTTCTCCCAGGTTACAATAAATGTGTTGCCAGAAACTTTGGCTATGACTCTGTGGTGTGTGAATGTAATTCGACATATTGTGACAGCATTGGATCTGTCAGTCTACCTCCACTGGGCCAGTTCTCGTCCTACCTGAGCAACATTGCGGGCAGCAGACTGGAGGCCAGTCAGGGTGAAGTTCGGGCTAACAGCACTGGAGAAAGTGGGTAGAGGAGTGGCATTTTAAGATACCATCAGTGATGCTGGAGCAGGTGCAGAGCATTTCTGTCTGCTTTTGTGTTTTCTTTCAGGGCTCAGGTTGACTATCGTTCCCTATCAGAAGTACCAGAAGACCAGGGGATTTGGAGGGGCGATGACAGATGCAGCAGCCATCAATATACTCTCTCTTTCTGCTGGTGCACAGGAACAGTTGCTGAGGCAGTACTTCTCCAGTGAAGGTACACTGCCACTGTACCGGGGAGACATAGCCTTACAGCCTACAAAAGGGCGATACAAAGTCAGGCAGTAAAAGAATACTAATAGGTATAAGAAGGGTAACAGAAACGAGGAGATGTTAGACAGTTTGGGGTATTAAAAGGCACGTTTTTAACTTGCATCAGCAGCATGATGATCATCAAAACATGTCATAGCCCAGTATCAGCACCAGTTATAATTGACTGAGTGATTAAAAAATAAAATTATTCCCCAATGATATACACAGATGTAACAAATATATGCAGAATAACTAGAAAAGGGTTTTGTGTCTAATTGTGTCTCCTTTTTTATTTTCTCTATACATTTACTGTTACACTGTTACAATGGTAGTACGACATCAGTGAGACAGCATGTCCCCAGTGATCTGAAAGGTACTTAGCACAGCAAACCCACTCACCTGCTGTTTAGACCTGGTGTGTATGAAGGGCAGCCAATCAGAAGAAAGGGTCATTAAAGAATGGGGCAAGGGAGCTAAAAAAAAAAAAAGCTTGTTTCATAGTGGATGAAACTGCACCCAGGCCCAGTAAAATGCAAGTGTGGTGAACTGTAACGCAAAGCTGTTCTAGTAGAGTCAAAGTTTAAAGCTATAGAGCTGGAAATTAGTATTAGGGCCCTCTATAAAGTAGAGTCTCATCTAATTCAGTTACAGTTTGGTTAGAAATATAAAACCTGAGGACATGAAGAACAAAAAACGGTGCACATCCTGCCGAGCCCTGATCATTGACATCACTGGCCTGAGGCAAGTAATAGATGGTGCCATGATGACAGGATTATTGACACTTGTAGATGTCTTAGAGCAGCCAAAAAGGAAGAAAAAAAGCAGATCAAAACCAACAGTCATTCAACACAATTACCTTCATTCAGGAAGGAAAAAACGATTTTAACCAAAAATGGCCTTAGTTCAATTATTTTCCACTTCCCAGATGTCCTGCTTCCCTCCTAAGCTGAGGCCAGATGTGTTTATCTGGTTAACTGAAAGGAGGAAATCATTTTAGTGAAGCTGACTGCACTGTGGGAAAGCGGTCGACCAGTAAACACCAACAGCTGCCTGGCAAATGTACGGACAAAAAGGGTGGTACGTGGGTTTTTTGTTTTCTTTTCTTCTCCATTGGAAGTGGGCTGTCTGGGATTCCCCTCTCTGTGTGGAGGCTGCTCACTAGGACGAGAGTACAATGGCATAGGTCGGCAGAAAACGCTGAAAGAGCCTTCTCCTGGTGAGGAGGTTGAAAGACTGTGAAAGTTGAGCACACCTGCAGAGTTCTTTTCTTGCCCAAAAACTACAACTACAGCCATGACTCAGCTACTATGAAGGGCATCCTGCCAGAACAGCTTCCTTGGACGTTGTTATTGATGCCTCAGATTTCTGGAAATCTATTGCATGGCTTGTTCACCAGTCTTCTAAAACATATTCTCTAAAGAGTTTTTACACCGTGGAATAAAATGCTATAATTGTTGAGTAATAATACTGATTTATCCCCCAGCTTTGGTTGTGTTGATGTGTTTTGTGGCAGGTATCGGCTACAGTGTAGTGCGTGTCCCCATGGCCAGCTGTGACTTCTCCACACGTCTGTACACCTATGCTGACACACCTGGAGACTATGATCTGCACAATTTCACTCTGGCCCCAGAAGACATCAACATGAAGGTGTCTGTCTTTTGTCTCGCACGCTGACACGGCCGTTGTCGCCCATGTCTCATCTTACCTCCTTTGTGTTCCAGATCCCTCTCTTGCAGCGTGCGCAGGCCTTGTCTCCTCGTCCTCTGTCTCTGCTGGCCAGTGCCTGGAGTGCCCCCGCCTGGATGAAAACGAACGGTGCACTCACAGGAAAGGGCTCCCTGAAGGGCCAGCCAGGGGGCAAGGAGCATAAAACCTGGGCTCAGTACTATGTCAGGTGACTTCTGTGGCTTAAAATCAGATTGATATCAGATATTGGAGGAGCGTGATTCAAGAGAAATGTATTCTGATTGGTGTGTTAATCATTTCCTGTCAGGTTCCTGGAGGAATACGCTAAATATAACTTGACCTTCTGGGCACTGACGACAGGAAACGAGCCCTCTGCAGGAATGATGACAAACTACAGGTCTACTCAGATGCATTAAAAGTTTTTTTCATATAAAAAATGTTAAGCATTGAGCTGTGGATTCTAAATTTTGCAGCAGACTGACAAGTATATTTGTCTCACTGCAGTTTTCAAGCCCTGGGCTTCACTCCTGAGGAGCAGAGGGACTGGGTATCTCTGGACCTGGGCCCTGCCCTGCATGCTTCGTCATACCCACACACACACGTCCTCATACTGGATGACAGCCGCATTCTGCTGCCCCACTGGGCCAAAGTGGTGAGTCAGTAAACAGAAGGGTAGCAGGAAAGGTCATGGCAAACTTTATTTTACCTGAGGCAAATAAGAAATTAAAAATGAATCAGTTTTAGGAGAATAAATGAATCCAAAACATCTTAGCAAGATAACTTGAAAGCCTAATGTAGTGAAATACAAGAAGGGGAAGAGGGAATAAAGAACTTTTTTGACTTCAAGTCTCACAAACTTGGTGTCCAAACTGTTCAGCAAAGGAAAAAATGTCAATCTGATAAGCTGTTGATAGAAATCAACCCAAAGAACGACGCTTGTCTTGCTATTTCACGACAGTTAAGAATCAGATGAAACCAGGCTAAAAGCAGATTAATGCAAATGTTCTGCAGTGGTTCAACAAATAAAGTCAAAACCACTAACACTGTAAGGCATCTTTCACAATTATGTTGAGTGAAGTGCATTATTTTTCCTTTTCAAGGTCTTCTTAATCACTGTTTCAACCATAATTTCCATTAACATGACTTGTGGAGGGATATTAAAGTATATATGGATGAATTAGCCACTTACAAACTCCAAAGACTGATTTACACCAAAAAATAGGGAAGTTGTTGGATCTGCAAAAGAAAAATGCAAGCAACAGGCAAAACTGTGGCCCTGTAGGCTAATTTAACCAAATAACTTATTAAAATCAGTATTTACCCATTATGCTATAATTAGCTTCCAGTTAGCCTATTGAAGCTAGGGGAAGGACTTTAAGAAAAAAAACTTGGTGTCACTCGATGAAAGTCCAGAGGAGAGTTTATAGTGGTAAAATGAGTCGTGACTGGAATTGGAATCACATAAAAGGACATTTACTTTACTCAGTGTCTACAGCAGCTGTGAGGAAACATATATTTAAAGACTTTACTGAAACCTTTTGGGAGGAAATAAATCCAGTATTTTGTGTATACTTTTCTAGGACTGATCTGGAAAATTGTGGCGCTGTTACTTTAACCACATGGAAAGTTTTATTCCTTATCTCTGCCAAGGAGGTTTGCACGTGTGTGTCATCTTTCTATCTGTGAACACAGTAGCTTGAAAAGTTATGAGTGAATTCTGATAAAATTGAATGATTTATTGATAAAATCGACAAATGGTCTTAATGCTTAGAAACTATGATTCTTACAAGTATGGTGTATTGTCAACACACAGAAAATACCATATAAGGATTTAAAATGTCACGTCACGTTTGACCTCTGACCTGACAACATACGCTTATAGGGATATGTGGGGATTCTAAATATGTTTACAGTAAAAGCTTATAGCTTTTAAATAAATACCAATTTGAGTACATTTACAATGTTTTATGAATAAGAGTTTTTTTTTTTTTTTAAAAAACAAAGCAAAACTTTTTTCACTTGATATTTATTAGTGTACATTTAAACAAATGTAATAAACAATAAACAATCAAAATTATGTGAAGTATATTAAAATGAGCTATTGGTTTTAACTGCACTACAAAACTTCTTACATTTCAAAATAACAAAGAAAACAAAATGAATATGTAAAAATGCGAAAGGTTCCCCTTAATAGTAAATACTGTCCAGCGACTGAGCTGCCCTAGCAGAGGTTTGTGCTCTCTGAGTGCTTCTTGTTTTCGTTATTATTTTTTCCCTCTTGTCCCTCCAGGTCTTAAGTGATATTCATGCAGGAAGGTACATCCATGGTGTGGCAGTCCACTGGTACTTAGACAGCGTTGTGCCACCTGACATCAGCCTGGGAACCACCCACGACCTCTACCCGGAGTATTACCTGTTTGGCACAGAGGCCTGCGCTGGTTGGAACCCGCTAAACAAAGGAGTGATGCTGGGAAGCTGGGACAGAGCTGAACAGTATGCACATGACATTATAGAGGTAAGATCATATTATCTGATGCGTGGAGGTTTGTGCTTGTTCAGTCAGATCCACTGCAAAAAGAGAATTTGACAAGCTGTGAGCTGTTCCAGAAAGGTGAGTCACCTCCCTTCGTGCTGCAGTGCAGGTTGTGCACACACTCGAGAGACTGCAGGCCTGCAGGCCATCAAAGCAAGCTGGAACTGGTGTTTAGTTTCTTCTTTCTTCACTCTCTTTCAAGGGAAATTGGACTCCTTCCATTCTCTCTCTTTTGCATGGGTGAATTCAGGCTGCAGACGCTCTGAGAGTCCAGAGGAATTTGTTTATGTAGACGTGCAATCCCTGCGATAGTTCAGCAGGCTGACTAAATTACACATCTTACTACAAAACACAGAGGAGGTAGCAGATAGTAAACTGTGGGTGTTTTTCTCCACGGCAGGACTTGAATCATTATGTGGTCGGCTGGACTGATTGGAACCTGGCGCTGGACCCGAACGGTGGACCAAACTGGGTTAAAAACGTAGTGGACAGCCCTGTTATAGTGGATGCGACGCGTGATGTCTTCTACAAGCAGCCGTCTTTCTACAGCATGGCCCACTTCAGGTAGTCAGGATCTCTGCTCACACTGAATGCTACATTTCACCCGTTCCATTACTTCACCGAGATCTTCTTACATGATCTTTCTACACAGCAAGTTTCTGTGGGAGGGGTCTCAGAGAGTGGGGGTGTCTGCCAGTGGAGAGACACACCTGGAATTTTCTGCCTTCATCCGACCTGATGGCTCACTAGTGCTCATCATACTCAACAGGTAAGGCATATTTAATCTGTTGTAGGAAATGTGGCATAATGGGTAAACACTGAACTGTTTCTATGCTTTGTTTTTCTTTTTTAGATCATCATCAGACATCCTGTTTGAAGTCTGGGACCCTCCTGTGGGTTACATCCCCTCCACTGCTCCAGCTCATTCTCTGCTCACACTCGCTTGGAAAAGGCAGTGATCATTAAAGCAGTTTCTCAGACTGCATATTTGTTTCAGCTGAACCACATTAAAAGCATTTCTCTGCGAATTTGCACACAGGATGATCATAAAACCTCCTGATTTTAGGGCCTTAATTTTTGTTTAGCTCCTACCTCTGGACCAAGCAAGCAAGAGGAACCTCTGACATAAATGTAGGGCGATTGCATCACTTCAGCATTCCTTTTGGCAGTGTGAATACAAACAGGAAAAAAGCCCTTGTAAGCCCCTAGTTCTTGAGAAAGATTTCAGTGTGGCTTTGGGAGTCTCCACAACTGTTTGTTCCAAAAACCCCTAATACAAAAGCTGTTTTATGTTTTAAGTTTCATCACACAGACATATTATTTTGTTTTGCTGTGATTTTTTTTTTTTAAACATAACTTGAGTAATTCCTGTATTCATTTAAAATAACCACAGGAAACCAGACATTCAACACATTATTTCCCCTTTCAAATGTCTTGGGGGGGGGGAAATGATGCCTGAAAAGAATATACACATTAGCCTGTGCTACGTAATCACTGGTGCCTTGATTTCCTTTTAATAACATGCTTGACATGGCTCTGATCAAATCATGTAATGCACTGAATCTGTAAATAATTTAAGTTGTTGCTATTTAATCATATTTGCTAAATAAAACAATGTTTGAAATTTGGAGGAACAACTATTACATGGATTGTGAGCAATGAAAATGAAACAATGACTTTTTTTTCAGTTTATTAATACATCATAGACAGTTTATCATAGACATTTTTTTTCATATATATAATATACAGTTTCATTACCAAGTATTTCACATTTGGGCCTCCATTCTCATGTTTATTTCTTTGCAAATTTTAAGTTGTTGGACTAAAATTATTTACATCAAACAGTGATAAAATGTGAAACAAAAGACAGTCGTAAACAGGAATAAAATGACAGAGGGATGCCAGCTGTTTATACTATACACACCAGGAGGAGCATGTTGAAATATGAAGCATTGTATATGGGGCCAAGCTCTGAGGATTTATTTTTATTCCCTTGCTGGTACTATGGGTAATTGTTTTGTTTTCTTCTGATTTAGAAGAGTTCTGAAAGGTGTCTTGAATCCCTTACTTTCCTCTGTAGTTAGTCCGACCTGTTTGTGACCATTTTACAGCAGCAACTCCACATGATTCCTATACAAGACTGTCGTGCTCCTGAAACACTGCAGAGTGTGCACACAAAAACATAAACACCTTTACAGTCCAATCCAATTAAACACTAACATATCAACAGTCACTCGACATCTTCCTGACACAATCTCAACAAAGAACATTATACAGACCCTTCATAAACAGCATTTATTTCAGGGATAAAGGTGTTCATGCTGTTATGGGTTGCCTCTGTGCATGCGTAGAGTGAAAAAAAATCACCTACAGTCTTTTCATATGCTTACAGGGCTCAGTTGCAGGATTTAGGTAATCTTAAGATGAATAAAGAGGGAAAAGCATGAAGAAGTCTGGTATTTCTCCACCATAGTCTATTGCAGCAGTATATTTAAAGAAAAGATTTGAAAGCAGTTTCCTGGAGGGTTCAAAGTACAGAGGATATGGGCTTGATAAACAATCTAGGCTGGTTTGTTATTAGGCAATAAAAAAAAAAGATAAATCAGAACTTAACTGACTCTTAAGACGTCTGCATTGGTACACAGGTGAGGAGAAAGGCATAATAAAAAGTAAAAATACAAAAACTCAGACAGAGATGATTATGACTGCAACGGAGATGAACAGAGGGAAATGAGAAGGATTTTGTCTTCTCAGTGGGCTGCTTGATGTAGGCGAGGAGAACTAAAGGGATGCGACAGGTGGGTGTCTCAGAAGGACCATCTCTCCTGTGTGCGAGGGTCCGTGGAGAGCGAGGGGGACTCTGATGGGGGCTGGCTGCTGCTATCTTCTCCGTTCAAACTCTTCCTACACACTGGACATGTGTCATGCTGCACGGCCACAGAACAAAATGCAGAAAACAGTTGCTAAGCACAGTTTTCTCACAAGTGTCTGAGAAGACTTTTAATAAGTGGAACATTATTTCGGGCCTGTTTTAAATGACGTCAGTCTGCTCTTTGTCTTTGATTGTGACTCATTTTTAAAAATGTTTTAATCTGCTCAGCCAATTATGTGCTATCCACAGCTTCCCAACTGCTAATATCAAATAACTCGAAGATGAATGCAAACAAATTTTCAGATTTGTAATTTTTTTTTAACCTTTTGTCCCATGCAAATTCCAGGTAGATTTTCAAAATAACACATTCACAGAGGAGGATAACATACTAAAAGCACCATGCAATAATAAAAACACTGACTGTATCATTGCAATAAATAAACTATCGGGAAGCATTATTCAGCATACAGAAGTGGCATTAAAACAACACTTCATCAGTTCCACTCCATTATCATCAATTTAAGCTAAGTGTTACTCAGGTCCCACCTACATGGCATTTCCATCATGACTCAGATAATCAAATCACATATTTGAGGTTCCTGTAGATCTGAATGCTCTCAAATGCAAAGTGAATAAATAACACATAGAATCCTCAATGTCATGTATGGTCTCTGGTATGGTTATATTTAATAAAAATTCAACGTTTTTGATGTGACTCACCATTTCCAGCCACGGTACTATACAGTCTGAGTGAAAGAAGTGGTTACAGGGTAGCTGTCTGACGGGCTCTCCAACTCTAAAGTCCTCTTTGCATACAGGGCATTCCATACAGCAATCTATTGAAGAGGATATGTGTTTTTAAATCTTTTCCTGACATCAACACCCTTGTCATTTTTGATTGAGACAGCTTCACACATGCTTACAAAGTGGTACAGCTACGTTTCTTGAGGAGATATACATTACACTTCTCAGCAGAGAATAACACAAAGTCCTGAGAATGCACCCGGACATTCATCTATGCCTTAAAGTCAGCTATCAACAGTCCTGCAGCAACTGGACAGCATAACTAGTCACACAGTTACAGCTGAGTGGTAAAATAGGACAGCATACCAAGAAGAGGAAGTCAAGAAGAACAGAGCCAAAAGAGGAAAGAAAATTGGGGAGGTGAAAGACCAGGAAGCAAAAATATATATACTGTCAAGGCTACTGGGCATTTCGTCCCTAACAGGCACAGTTTCAGAAGCTCCTTCATTTAAGTGCTGTGAAGATTTTGAAACAACTATGTATCAACAAAATGGACACTTTGTCCTTAGCTATTTTTTTTCAAAGCTGAAAACAAGTAAAAATAAAACATTATATGGAAACATGTCAATGAGTGCACATATACAACTAAAGCAAAGTAATACTTGGTTTAACATTTTTCTGGAATGCATTACTGATTATTTTGTAAGCGGACAGCATACAACACACTGACTTCAAGAGGTATGAATAGTGCGACCACTATTTAAAACACAAACTTAGTTGTAGTAGTAATAAATAGGGGTTTGACCTGACAACTCGAGCAATGGCAAAACTGCAATTTGTATTTCAAGGACAGAATAAAGAAACATCAGGGGACAGTGAAGGAAAAAAAGATAATCAGAGGTGACTGACCGGCTTGTTCCTGAGAAATATTGACAGTTGGGAGTGAAGAGATCTTCTCCTTCTCTGCTGGCGGAGGTCCTGTGTTCTCCAGCTGACCTAGTAACTACACAGACACGGGCACATATGTAAATACATGAGAAGAACACAAATTTTGTAGACTATTTTATAGTTTGTTTACCTGTGTTATCACAGCATCTAATCCTCCCTGCCCCCATGCATAATCCCCAGGGTTAGAGTGCAGCATCCCTGTCCTGAACGAAACACAAATAGACCTTTTTAATAATAATAATGTTATTTTAAATTGTAGTAACACCTTGTTGCTCTATAATGTCATATTACCATGACAGGGGAGGGGAGCCAGGGATTCCAGAGTTGGCAAAAAGACCAGCAAGAAATTGTTGTACAATCCTGACAAACAGAAAATGTACAGCAGTTAATGTCATTACCAAAAATAAGATCGGTTCGGGGGAAAGCATAAATAGCACTGTCATTATAAGTGGGAGTATTCAAGGCAGAGAATAGAGCCAGGAAAAATGATGAACTAGTGTGTTACTCACCCTTCCACAGCAGGCGAGCGGTCTGGCCTACTGCTGCCTCTAGACCGGTATCTCCTCTGGCTGCTCAGACGAGGGGGGCGTCCTGGTCCCCAGTGTTCCCCAGCTCCTAGTAGGCCCCCCATAGATCCTCCTAGGCCTGCTGGGACAGATCCCCCAATTGGTCCCCCTCCTAACCCTCCTAGGTCACCGAAACTCCCCAGGCGCCCACCAGGGAGCCTAGGTTCTGAGTCTGGGCTGTCAATGTCTCTTGTAAATGGCCGCTCGACTAACAAGAGGTGCCATAGCTTGATGAAATAATAATAAAGAAAAGAACAGTAACAGAAGAAAAGGAAAAGATTAAGTAAAGTAAAACATACAATCATGTTAATTAAACCTCTTTATCCCATATTCCTTCCTCAACTCCCCAAACCTTTCAGATCATGTCATACCTCTGCAAACTGTGTGGCTGTGTCATCTAGCCCATTGGCGCCGACCTCTAGGAGACTGAGGGAAACAGCGCACAAGGGGACAAAAGACTCATTATTAGCAACATGCACTGTTCAGCTGTAGCGTAAGCCTGGAACAAAACTGCAGAGTGAGCCTACAAGTTACAACAGTGCAACATCAGCGTTCTTCAGTACATGTCCATGCTCTTGTTCCAGCTAAAGCCTGTGTGTGTGTAGACATCATATGCTGTCTAGAGAAGTGAAATGGATAGTGACGATAATACAAAAACCTCTTACCTGGAGTCTTCTGTTACTTCCTCAATGAAACCCGAGTCACATCTCGGACAGATGTACTCCTAGAAATAGATTGAGCCATGTAAGAGTCAAATAGAAGAGGAAAAATTCATTTTTAAATTTTTTTTTTTATTAATTTATTTTTATTTCCTAGACCCTACTATTCAAACTATTCATACTACATAAACTATCCAGTAATTTAAATATTCTATTCTCAATTATATCAATTCTCACAGAAAAAAAAATAAAATCAGGAATCAATAAATACCTGGAATTTTTTACATTAAAATTCAATTACACTATCAACTGAAAGTATTTGTTTGTGTTGGTTAACTATACACCACTTTGCATGTGTGAAAATGAGATGTGACAAAAGGTAATATTCTATCACTGTCAAATCAGCATCCATTCCACAAAATAATTACAGCACGTAAAGACGTTTTGCGGCCTAATATGGCACACAAAGAAGTACAGCCAGATAATATCAGTAAGAAGTGTGACGGCCTGTATTTTGTGAATGCAACCAAGTAGGTAGAGCTGGTCTGCCAACCACACCTAAAGAGAGGCGTGATAGAAAACCTGTGTAACAGAATGAGGAAAACACTGCTACCAGTTTATTTGTGCAGCTGGTGCAGTTGTACACTAAAAGCACAGACTTATAAACCATGAAAACAGGATAGAAGCGGGGTCATTTAATATACAGATAGGGTTATGAGAGATTAAAGCGATACCCTTGTTGAACAGCATATGTGTATTAAAAGTAGGTCACAAAAATACCAGCCTTTTGTATTATGCTTATACCATGCTTAAGTTCACATGACAATTTTAAAACTCATATTCGCACAGCATAGAGAAATTTGGGGATCTAAAATGAATTTTGTGGTTAAAACGTGTTAAGAAACTTTGCCGTAAGCAAAACAGTTTGTATCAGTTGAGTGTCAAATTGGACAACCTCACAGATTATACAGTTTGTTGTATAAAACGGACAGATGACTGAGGACTGGTGCCTGGGCTGTACTGTAGTAGCACAGGTCGACAATCTTAGGTGTTGGAGTCACTTAGCTCAGTGAAGACATGCTATAGGACTGACTGTGCCTGGGACACTTTAGAGTCAGTGACAAGGAGGACTGGAATTACCCTCAGCTGGATCATAAAAATAAAAGATTAATGTGTCTCTAGTGGTGATATAAAACCAGTCAACAGTTCATTGTGAATATTGTAATTTTTTTTTTTTAAACAGGGCAGTTTGTCCACAGTATAAGATTATTTTTGTCCAAACAAAAAATACTTTCTTAAAGGACTATGACAACTAGCAATTTTTTTTAAATTATTTGTTATTGGGGGGGGGGGGATCTGAGATTTCACCTACAAAACACAACAAAACACCACAGTAGTAAACAGTGCCACTGAGAACTGTGAGAAAGCTACAGCTGACCATAACCTTGTATTGGAGTAGGTTAATTTTAGGTTGTTGTATTTAATATACTTGTAACACACTGAATACAAACACACGCCATACTATTTAAGACGTGGATGACATGTTTCAAACACGTTAAAGTTGCTAAGTATGTCACGGTTTAGGTCAGCTCTGAGTCCAGAGTTTAGCTTCTACTTTTAACTTCAAAACTGAAACTGAATACGACATGTTTAACTATGTTTCCAAAAATCCCCCAACTCGTCCTGTCAACACTGCGTTTTTATCGGAAATTAAAAACTAACCAGCTGTCAGGCAACTAAAGTTAAGTGTGAAGCACTAAACAAAGGCAGCAGTAACGCAAATGTTTTCGACAAGTCCTTGTTGTTTTGAGGAAAAACACAACATCCCCCGAACTGTCACAGCAGAGCTTCGAGTACACTGCTTTGACAGAAACGTCTAGGAAAGTCTAACAAAACCTGTCGATATTTGCTTTTAATGTCAGTTTTCCCCCCCACCCCTTTCCTTTGACGGAGCTCGTAGCTGGAGTTTATTTTAGTGAGTTAACAACAGCAGACGTCGCTAACTGCTAACAGGCTAGCTGGTGTTTAGCTGTAGCGAGAAAGCAAGCGGAACAAATGGCCGTTAGCGGTGAGGCAGAGCTGTCAGCCGGACGTATTCTAAAAGAGTCTGACAGATAAACAAGAAAAGCCTCCTGCTTACCGGTAGTTTGGGGTTTACTTCACCTTTACAACAGTGACAGAAAAACCGATGCGGGGGAACAGCCGCAGCCTCCGCCATCTTCCCCAGAGCAGCACAAACACTGACGTCGGTCCTCCACAAACCGAAGGCAGCCGTCCACCTCCAGCCCAGCATGCACCGCGGCGCCGCTGGCTGGAGTCCCAGCTCACCGAGGAGCGGAAGGAAAAGTGTTCGTGTGTTGACGTCAAGAAGCCGCACGTGAAGTGTTCGGTGCGGGTGACGGAGAATAAAAGCAGCATATGTTCAGAAACTTCTCAGCTTAAAAGGTTTGTTTAAAGTGTTAAAGAACGGCTGAAATGGTCAGCTGTAAATGTTAGCTTTTCAGTTAGCTTAGCATGCACTGCTCACAGGGTTAACTTGGGGTTAGACAAAACTATTTTCTGTACTCGACAAAGATGCTTCTGCACAATGTGTCATTTACACATGTGCTTAGAAATTCATCAACAGTGGTTTAAATATAACTGAGGTCTGCAGTCGCTTAAATCTAAGTGGAAACTTGTTGTTTCTGTTCAGTAATGTGCAGTACAACTTTTAGCCTAGATAAGACCAGTTCTGTTGTCAGATTGTAACTACCAAAAATAATGTGGTTGCTATCGAAATATATCGACATAATCTGAAAAATAAAACAGTAATTGTTTTGCGTTCATTTTGTGTGCCAGCTCTTTTTGTGACAAATCAGTTACACTTGGAAACACGAGTGTAGGGAGGTGTGGAGAGACAGTCGGTAATAATAACAGTAATACGTGATATTAGGCGCCTTTCAAAACAACCAAGGTTACTTTACGCTGAAGAATTGAAAAACAATATAAAAATAAGAAAAGATCGATCAAGTCAATAAAACAAAATATAAAATCAGTAAGAGCAGAGGTTTAATATGATAGGTGGAAGACAGTCAGAGTGCATATGCCAGTTTTGAGACGAGATTTAAAAATGAAGAGAGTCAGTGTTGTGGATTTCTGGTCGGATGCAAGTCCAGAGGCGAGGAACAGAGCAAATGAAGCCTCTAGACCTCATGGTAGTCAAACAGGAAAAGGGCGATGAGATCGGGAGAAGAAGAAAATCTGGGATTGTGGATGAGTGTGTTGATGTGCAGAATTTCAGAGGGATGTTGCAGAGTGATGTTCTGTAATCAATAGGATATTTAACTGTGAGCCAGTGAAACTCCTGAAGTACAGGCATGTTGTAAGAAAGTGAATTTCTGGATGGACTTGAGAAGGGAGTTAAAGATGTCGATGGATGACGTAACCAGGATGGTGGTACTATTGAGTGTGAGAGATATACAGAGGTAACTAATGTTATAAAGACTGAGTGAGATTACTGCTGTGAGTTTGGAAAGAAAGTATTGCATGTCAAGCAAGATATGTGGACTTCAGCCAGAGGGGAGGGAGAAACTGTGGAGTTGTCATTGTTAATTTAGCTACAACTGTACAAAAAGTCAAGCATGTTATTATCACTATTACATGCCAATGTTGTAAGTATTGTTTGGTCTGTTCATGCTGTTGGCAAACTAATTTAGGTAATATATTTTAAATCAGTTTTACAATGTGAACAAAATTTTTGGACTGTGAGAGCAAGCTGGAGTACCCAGAGCGAACCCACACTGTTTCAAGTCCCCAGCTGTTTCAAATCCCAAGCTGGCCAGTAGATTCAATCCCAGGACCTGCTTGATGTGAGGTGAGGGTGCTAACATTGGCCTAAAATGATTTATTATTAACTATAAATCAGATGTTGTAGTTTTTATGCTGTACTTGCTGCCCATGTTGGTCTTAATGCTGCTGATGAATTTCATACAATTACCAGGAAATGGACCAATTTGTTGATAGGGCTTCAGGCCTTATCATGAGTATTTTTAGGTCATACGGTTCCCATTATTAATAACATTATCATTATTAATGAGTAAGATGTTATTGTTTGTTTGAAGTTAGCTGCTTCAGGATTTTGCCTACTGATCTGTACTAGGGATGAGTATGATAAGATTTTGCTGATGGCAGTGACACAGATTTTGCTTATAGATCCAAGTCTTTGTTGATTCCTAATCATTTTTTGTTGTTGTTTGTTGTTTGTTGTTGTTAAAAAAGGGTTTTCAGTTTCTGTTGTGCTTCAGAGTCTCTGAGTCTGAAGTTAGTATAGAACAAGTTAAAAAAAAAGTGATGCATGTGATTCAAGCGTGTGAGAAGTCCACTGTTAGAGACACATCCTACATTGCTTATTTTAGCATTCCTTTTTTAATTCTCCCCTTTTGAATTATATTTCTTTGTGTGCTTGTAGATAGAAACCATATATTGTTTGCACCTTCTAGTAAGGGGACACAAATTATTATGGGGTTTTATGTACATCTTCATATATGAACACATAGCAACCAGTGATTTGCACATAGCAACAGCAGTCCACCTCCGTCATAATAAAAATATATTTCACACACTCCATAAAAAGCATTTACTTCTCTGTAGAAATGTGTTAGTCTTTACAGAGATAAGAGTTTGGTTTTTGCAGGGGGCGACTTATTTAACCTTAAATTACAGATCTCTTGTATCCTGATATGATTCTAATTTCAGGTTTATTACATCCAGGTGTTAAGAAAAATGACACTATATTAAAGGAATATAGAGGAATACTGGAATGCTGTTTTTGTACTGATATAAGTAGTTACCTACAGCTATACTAGATTTTAGACCTTTCATCACCTGTGTGTTCCTGTTCTTTTGTTTGTGCAGATGACAGCCCAAGAAGTGCGCCTGTGTGGTCTTTTGCTGCGGGAGCACTTTGGAGAGGTGGTTGAGAAAGTGGGAACACACCTGCTCAAATGTGGAGCACAAAATTTAAGAACCATCATTCATGAAACTGGCCTCTCAGTGGACTTGGTAAGGAGTACTACACCAACTCTGCCTCGGCTTGTTAAGCTTGCTGAGTTTATATTTATTGTATTTATTTACATAACACTGTGTTCCAACAGCTATGGCTTTATGGCCATTTATCTGAAAATTCTGTCGTCTTACATTTTTATTTGTAAGAATTATTATTTTATAAAAAGCTAATTAGATATGATAGATGGCTCCATAGTGTAGGGGTTACACAGTTGTCTAACAAGTGTAGAACAGTACAAAGTAGCATTTAAGGGCATATGGTAATTAAGTTGAATGGAGCTTTGCATAACGAACAGAAGCAAAGATGTAGTTTTCTGAGCATAATACACTGGAAAAAAGGCAAAAAAGTGCACATAATTTGGAGTTACCTCATTAAATCCTACTTTTACCTTATTAATTAGAATAGATTTTTAAAAAATGGTTAAGCTGCAGTTCTTCTGCAGAGACCTTCATGCTTTGTGGTGCATAGTCTAACTCACTGGATGTGGATTATAGGTATTAGCCTGCCATTGGTCACATATTTTACACTCTTATTAATCTCCAGTCAAGTTTTGTCAATTTTACCTTTCTCAAAAGAAATGTGGATCTAGAAACAACAACATCTAAGCTAGGAAACCAGACAATGAAAATAAGGAAAATGTCTTTTTTTTGTTGTTGTTCTCTGCATTAGTGAAACTTGAATCGCATTGAATTCTGTCTTTACCTGACCGTTGTCTGTTATATTAAATATCAGAGGAAGCGATAAACTTTTTCCCTTCTTTCATTTGTTTATTTCCAAATCCAGGTGAAGAAGTCTCTGTGTGTCCTCGTGCAACACGGTGCCTCTACGTTCAGTTCAGGCCGCAAAGGACCCGGGAGCCCCACAGAGTATCACGCCAGCTGTGACCGAATCCTTAGGATTCTTCGCTACCCACGATACATCTACACTGCAAAAACCCTGTATGGTGACACAGGAGAGCTGATCATAGAGGAGTTACTACAGAGAGGCCACACGACGATGAGCAGCACCGTTAAGACGGTGGCAGACCGCCTCACGCAGAACATGGCAGGTCAGTGTTGGCATCAAGCAAAGAACACATACTTCTATCAGTGGATGTTTTGACAGCTGGATTTTGGTCTAGTAGATGGACATGCCATTTGCTACAACCAGTGTTTAAATGTTTATGTGGAAAAAAAATGTCAGGATTAGCAATTAAGGTTTCAAATGAATATCTCCCAAAAAACTTGGAGGCCTGTGAGTGAACCAGAAGTCCTAATATCTCTTTTGACTTTATCAATGTTGGACTTTTGTTAGAGACTCTAGTACTTGCACTGTCTTTGTAATTTAGCTGTGTGAAAAGGGAATTAAATATGACTTGGGTAACACCACTTTTTCTCTGTTGTTGCTGCAGAGGGCCTCACCATGGATTACAGTGAAGTGTCCTCGACTTTTTCCAAACTGGTGGAGACCCATTTTCTTCAGCGCTGCCCTCCATTGCCAAGAGTGGGAAATAAAGACAGTTCTGCTCCAAGTGAGACTCCTGCCACTCCTGGTACTCCGGCTGCTCCCGTTAACACTGCCCCACCCACACCAGAGAGCTTCCCAGAATGCTATAAGGTACCTAGTATGACACTCATAGGGCGGGGCAAACGCCAGCTCGCCAGTGAGGATGGAGAGGAGCAAAGAAGCGCAAAAAGAGCCAAAATGGATCCACAGGTTAGTTTTTTTAACCTTTTTGGTTACTTTAACAAATTTGCAATGTCCTCCGTCCATTATATCTACCTTCCCGCTTATCATTCATGTGACCTTTTATTTCTCTGTTTGCCTCTCATATGCTCTGCTTCATTCGGCTCAGACACATGGTGACGAGGGGATTTACTGGCAGGTGAATTTTGAACGGTTCCATCTCCACTTTAGAGATCAGACCATCATCAGTGCTGTCGCCAACAAGCTGGACCAGGTGATGGGAAAAAGTATTATAATTTTTAATTTAAGGACACTCATTTACTTTCTTGCGTTATGAAGATTATTTTGTTGATTATTATTGTTCATTTATGTACACAACACCTTTTAAAAATGTGGTTTACAAAGGAAAAACAAAATATGCTACAACATTAGAAATATAACAAATGTCCACAAAAAACACAGTAGAGAGAAATAGTTTATTAATAAAAGGTACATTTTGATCATACATTTAAAGCTGCTGCTGGTTATGCAGGCATTAGTAGTTCAGGCAGGGAGCTCCAGACCTGAGAGTCCTTAGTGCGAAGCTTAGTCATTCATAAGAAAATATGGATGCCACTGTTATGTCATTAATTCAATTAATGAAGAAGTCATTATGAGTAGCGATGATATGAGCCTGCTCTTATTGTGAAAGAGCATGTTATAGTCACTATAAATGCATATATAGTATAGTATATGTGCGTATACTAGAATGATTTATTAATGTGATTGATTAAGAATTTAATGACTAATTATCTTCTTAATCCTCAATATGCAGACTAGCAGTGAAATAGTGAGGACCATGCTGAGGATGAGTGAGGTTACAACCTCGCCCATGGCCACCTGCACAAAGCCCCTCTCAGCCAATGAGATCTTCAGGTCCCTCCCACCCAGCTACAACATCCTCAGACCCATCTTAGACCAGTACCTCACTCTGCTGGTGGATGACCCGGTATGATCTGCAAACACCATATTATGTTTTCTGATCTTTTTTGTTTGTTTGTTTTTTAAATAAACAAAAAACATAATGTCTATATCTTCTTTTCCTCCTCTTTTTTAAGATGGAGTTTGTGGGGAAGGCTGGTGAAAGCGGAGGAGGGATGTTTGTTGTCAGTATCCTTTTTCAGATTTAAAAGGTCCTGAGCATTTTCCTATGAAGCAGCACACTGGTTGATATGATTTAATTCAGGAATCACGGTTGCTTTTCTAAGCTCCTCTCTCAGATCTGCACAGAGCACTGGCCAATCTGGCACGGGCCACACTCGAGTCTGTAGTACAGGAGAGGTAAGCCAGTGTGTATGTTAAATAATATATATAGCTGTGAGTATCCTATTATCACCAGCTTCGTGTTACTGAAGTCACTCTTAATCTGACATCAGGTTTGGCTCCCGGTCGGCTCGCATCTTTCGTCTGTTGCTAAGAAAACGTCACCTGGAGCAGAAGCAGGTGGAGGACTTTGCTATGATTCCAGCCAAAGAGGCTAAAGACATGCTGTACACACTGCTGTCACAGAACCTGGTCCAGCTACAGGTATGCGGATGATGGACTGTTAGTTGTTTCGGTGTACTCAGAGAGAACCCACACATGCAAACTCCACATAACTGGTTGTGCCACTGTTGGCAGCAAGAACTGCAATCAGCCATTTGCAATAATTTGCCAATGAGTCTTTCAACATTGGGCCTCCTCACTGTGGAGGCCCAATGTTCTTTACAGAAATATTTTAATTCATTCAAATTTGAGGTTTTTCCAGTACGAACAGCCAGTTTAAGGTCATGAAAAAGCATCTCAGTTGGATTTAAGTCTGGACTTTGACTAAACCTTTGCACAAGCTACTGCATAAACTGAGTGAGTCTTGGATAATCAAGATGTTTTCTTGGCAAATGTTAGTCAAGGTTTGTGCTCTTTTTGGTCAGCAGGTGTTTTGTTCTTGGATCTCTCTCAATGGCGCTCACTGTGATTCGCTGGAGTCCCAAAGCCTTAGAAGTGTCTTGTAACCTTTTCCAGAATGATTGAAGTCAATGACTTTGTTTCTCAGCTGTTTCTTTAGATCGTGATGCTTTGCTTTTTGACAACTTTCAGCCTATTTCACTTTGTGAGACAGCTTCTGTTCAAGTGATATGTAATATATAGGTGCTTCTTTAGAACTGCATTTTGTATTTACTCAGCTTATCTCTGTCTAATATTAAAATCTATTTGATGATCTGAAACATGTAAGTGTGACAGGCATGCAATCCCCCCCCTTGTTTTTCAGGAAATCCCAAAGACTCCTGACTACGCTCCCTCTCGCACCTTCTATCTTTACACTGTTAATCAACTCCCGACTGCAAGAATGCTGCTCCAGAGCTGCTACAAGGTAAAACAGTAAACTCATTACATGTAGCCTTTAGAGTTCTGAACAGAAGAAGACAGCTAATTGTCTTTCATTCTGGTATTTACCTCCGGTAACATTATCTCTAAATATTTTCCTTCTGCAGACCGTAGCCAACCTCGTAGAGCGACGCCTCTTTGAGACCAAAGAGAGCAAGTGAGTCTTTTCATTAGTGATATATTTTGATGCATCTCACTGCAAGGCAGATAAAATCTTTTGTCTGGCACGCACGTTGCCACAAAGAAATGGGTTGACGGTTTTTGGTTTACAGGCGCTTGCTGGAGAAATCTCAGCGAATCGAAGCCATCTTGGCATCTCTGCAGGTCAGCGGGGCCGAGCCCGAGCAGCTAACTGAAGTCGAGGAGATGATCACTGCTCCTGAAAAGCAACAGCTGGATACCTTAAGGCTTCACATCAATAAGTAGGAAGACAAAACAGAAATTCTCTTTTCTAAAGGCGCCAAGGCTCTTCGGTGGTTTAATCAAGTCCTTTTTTCACTGTCTTTTTCTCCTTTAGGTTAGATTCTGCAGAAAACCAAGTAGATGAAACCATCTTTCTTCTAGAGTCCTACATCAACTCAACCAATGCATCTTCATGACTTATACTTTGGAGTTTTATATTTCATCCATGCAGTTAATTTTTGTGTATGATTTCTGCGTGCGTGTCAACTATGACTGTTTTATAGTTTATAGCTCGGATGTTTCTGTTTGGACTGAAATAAAATCAGATTTTTTTGCTTTTCCTTTTTGTTATTACATTTACATCAGCAGTGAATAAATAAAGAACAGGAATTTGTCTTTAACTGTTTTAATTAAAGAACAAACAAAAACTGAAGAATCAAGTGACTGAAATATAAAACCATAAAAATGTCTGCAAGTTAAATAGAAGGACTGTGGTTTAATACACTTTGCATTTCTTTAAAATTAGAAAAAGATTATTTACATAAGTGCCCCTGACCCTTGAAACAGTGGGTAGCGCATTACTGTTGAATCCCCTCCCCGATACTCTTTGGTCCTGAAGGCCCATCTCGGGACTATCTTTGTGTCTGCCAGGAGGTGGGCTCTACTCATCTGACAGTCTTCATTGCAGATGAGTGTGTTCTTGGCAGCAGAAGTTTTGCTTAGTCCTCATGGTTTTCATCCTCTTCTCTCTGTTTGCGTGTGAAGAATCCAAGCTGATAAAAAAACAAACAGAAAACAAGAAATTGAGACAGATTTACTACTTTCTGATTTTTTCTTGAAGGAATCTGATGTGAAATTTCAGCTCCAAATACCTTCCACAGTATGAAAATAATGAGGGCCAGCAGCAGCAAACCCCCTATGATGCTACCAATCAGAATCCAGAGCGAGATGGGAATAGCTCGGCCTTTCAGCACTTCCAGCACAGTCTAAGGAAAAGAGATGAAGGGAGAGATTAGAGGAAATTAATTTTATGCATATTGTGCTGCTCAGGATTCTCTTGGGTCTTACCTCCCTCCAGACTGTTCCTGCGCTCAAAGTAATGAGGTTAGTCTCCTGAGCTGTGAGTCGATATACGCCTATTATCTTCACTGACTTATATTTGGCCTAGAGGAAGAGGCACACAGATTATGACCAATGTTTGTGCCACAGGAGCACAATTTAAAAATCTGCGTATGTTTTGTTACTCACATTTCTGAAAAAATCATCATGAACTCTGCGGCTGACCCGAATGATGGCATCCTTTCCTCTCGGAAGCTGCTTGACTTGACACACGACCTCTGTGCACCATGACCTGCTGCAGTTCTACACACGAAAACATGTAAACATGAGCCATATTAACATCTTTGCTTTTGCAGTGTTCACCAGCAGCTCTGTGGCAATTTAGGCCCTTACCAACATGTCATCCTGCATCATGTCTTCAGGATGAAGGGGGCGCACATCTCCCTGTCTGGCCTTCAGCTGTGCTGCATCACTGAGCACGCTGCAGTTCACCGTGACCTACGGGGTAATTGACATATGTCAGGTACGATTTTAAAGCATGATAAGAATACACAGAAGCAGTACTCACGTTTATTGAGAAGACATCGGTGACAGTCATGAAGACTCTGTCACCTGCAGCCACAGAGGGCAGATGCAGACGCAGCTCCAGATTACTCACAGAGTAACAGCCGAGATTCTGCAGCTATAAACACAAACAAAGCTAAAAAGTTTGCCTTGTCTTATTTTTCTTACTGTGATTATAATTATATGTTTTTATTGGGACCTATATAGAGGATATACATTTACCCTGAGATGTGTGTAGAATTCTGGTCCAATTGCTTCCGACATTGTCCGAGTAGGATGGACCTCATAGCGGTTCAAATTAGATTCACTGCAAAAACAGGGAAAAGATCAGCACATAAATGCAGAGATAAACCAGTTCATGAGTTGAGCTTAACTAGATCGATGCTGTACAAACACACCTGCTAACAAAAAGGTCTGGTTCATACTGAACAAAAGTCTGGAGCTGAACACTGTTGTCCCCCAAAGTGTCTTGTCTCTCCACACTGTCACTGTAAGACAAAAGAAGGGTGACGAAAGCGTCTCAGTTTAAATGTCTCCTAAATACTCCAGCATCTCAAAACGTGGATGCAAACAGATGAAGACAGAATTATTAGCCCCCCTATTAAATTTTCTTTTTTTAAGTGTTTCCCAAGTGCTGTTAAACAGAGTAAGGATTTTTTTTTTTTTACACGGTTTTTACAAACATCTTACTTTTATTTTGAATGCTTACAATATTTTACTTTGCACACATAGATAAAATTATTTCACAAAAACCAAAAAATACCAGTTTTTTTTGCTGTAAAACAAGATGGAGTCAGTCTCGCATGCATCTCCTGAACAATCCCAGCACATTCTTCTTTGCCCAATCTCTCAACATTTGATGTCCTCTGGCATGGACCTTGGTCTTTAGTTCACCCCACAGATTTACAGTGGGATCCAAGCAATAGCTTTAAGCAGCCCAGTCAGTAAAGTCCACGTTGGTCTTCTGGAGCCAGTGATTCACCAGCAGCATATGTTTTGGGTCGCTGTAGTGTTGGAAGACCAAGTGACGGGCCAAACCCAGTTTAGCTGCTGACTGCGTGAAGCTTGTTTAAAAACTTCACATATCCTTCTTTCTTCATAATGCTTTCCACTTTGATGAGGTTCTCAGTTTCAGGCACACTGAAGCATCCCAACAGCATAATACACCGACCACCTGTTTCACTGTGGGGACGATGTTTGTTGGGTTGTACGCTTCGTCCTTCTTTCTCCAAACACAAGCAGCATCTCTGTGGCCAAAGAACTCTAGTTTTCGTCTTAACTGACCACAGGACGTACTTCCAGTACACATAAAATTCCAGCTTATTCCAGTTTATTCTATATTACTCCAGTTTATCCCAGTATGAAATATTTCTGCAGGTTGTTCTTAGCATACTTTAGTCTGGCTTGAAGATGTCTCTTATGTAGAAGTGGCGTTTTTTGTGCTTTCTTGCAGTCCATTCCTGCCCAGGGTGGCGTTGACTATCTTCTTTGAGATTACATATCTTGACTTGGCTAAGTCATTCAATAGTCTCTTGGCAGTTGTTCTGTTTTTTTTTTTTTTTGACACATCTCTCACTAGTTTTCTTTCCAGAGTATTTGAAATCTTTCACTTCCTACCTCTGCCAGTCTTTTCTGTTCTGTACTGTTTGGCTCTATTTGAATTTTGTGATGATACTTCTTACTTGTGAGCAGCAATAATTCTTTTTCTCAAGTCTAAACTGAGGTATTTTGTTTGTTGCATGCTGTTTTCTCAAGTGACAGCTCAAACCTTTGCTGTAGGTTTTATATTGTGTGCAAATTGAAAGATAACCTTTAATTTTACAAGTTTTGACCATTACAAAGTTAAAGCACATCACTGAACAGCACTGATTGGTGCTATGGCTCAATTAAAAAAAAAAAACAGTCAGTTTTTCTAATATTTTTTTCAAATATTGTCCTCATCTGTAAATACTCCAGCATCTCAACACGTGTGCATGCATGCTACTTTGCAGACAGCTACCTGGATGCATGGAGCTTCATTTTCACTTGATTGTGCAAAGATGTACAGCTGAATTCAAACTCCAACAGGAAGTTAACCTGCAAACAAAAAAGAGAGCAGCAACTTGCTGAAGTGCCACATCTAACCTGGAGGAAGAGAAGTATGTGTGGGCTGAGTTGAGTGATTGATGGAGCTATTTCCTCAGCACGAACGTACCTTTGACTGGGAGCGAAATACTGGATAACTGACATTGCATGAGTGGCTGTTGGCGCTAAGAGCTGTGCACTCGATCTTGAAGTGGGCAACCTCCTACGATGAAAGAAAAGACACGAAGAAAGAGAGGATCTGTGCATGTAGATAGATGTTTATGGTTATGGTCCCTCATGTAATAGCAGTACATGTGCTGTATTTACCCTGATGCTAAGGCTGGAGAAGTGGAGGTTGCGTGAGTAGTGCAGCGTCAGGCTGGTGTTGTAGGCGTTTTCCAGTCTGTTCTGAAGCTGCACCTCCACTGCCAGACGCCTACGAGGGCTGCGAATCACATAAGGCTTTTGTCTGTGGAGGAAACACAATGAAAACTCACTGAGACCAAAAAAAGGGAAGAGAGGGAACACCAGAATATCTCAGTTCTGTACCTTGTCCCAGAGATGTCCATGTGTGCCTGTAGCACCAGGTCAGTTGTACACACATCATCCTCACCACAGTCTTTAAAAAATGGGATCTGGACAGGTATGGGAGGCAGGAGCAGCATGTTGAACGAATGTGGACAACAACAAGGATATGTAGCGCTAATTTTTGTGCCACTCACAGATTTGTTGATAGTAGTCGGCCACCCTTCATCCAGCACGGGACCACTTTCTGTGTTGTTGATCTTAAACCACAGTGAGAAGCTGATAGGACGAATGTAATCTGCTGTGTCCTACATTGAAGACAGAAAAAATGTAAAAAACAAAACAAAGAAATGTGACTTTCCCATCCTGCTGTGTATGAATGAAAGATGGAAGGTGTGTACCGACACTCACATAGACATGGAAGGGAAGTCTGTAGCACAGAGTTTTCCCTGTCTGGGCTCGTACAGCCAGCTGGGTCTGTCGGTGGGAGCTGTCATCAAACAGCGCCCGTGCTGACAACTTCCTGTCATCCAACATGGCTCGCACCCACAGATCTGAAGAGAAATCATGCAACTGAGGCAAAAACTCCATCGATAGGCTACTTAATGTAGGGTTTATAAAATATATACATATATGTATAAAATATATATAAATGTGTCAACCAAAACTGTTGCTGCGTGGTGTTGGGGAGCGGGACACGGCTGTAAAGCAGGCGGTGGCATTGAGACAGGCGGATTCTCTGCCTCCTCTCTGGCAGGTCTTCTGAATGACATTAATGGAGTGCGGCTGGAAGGACAGACTCACATTGATCTGGACGATGCTGCGAGAGCTAGAGACAGAAGGGACAGTCTCAAAAAGCAGTATTTATCCATTTATGTGCACAGTTATAATAGCCAGTAGAAATGTTTGTTATGATTCTAAATGTGGGAACTTGTTGTTTATAGATGATACACAAGTTAAGTTTTATATGGCTCCATTATCTAACACTGCTTGCACTGCTTTCTGCCTGTTACACTTTCCATCCTACCCACCTGAGCAGTACAGCACTTCCCTGCGCTCCCACTGCCAAGTCTATTAGGTCATCTCCATCCAAATCCAATTGAGCATTCAAACTTCGGCCAAAATACTGCAGGGAGGGGGAAACTGATGATGCAGCTATCCGCTGTGATAAGGAGAGAGACAGGAATTAGTCTAAGTTCTGAGATGCACCAGTAAAACTTGCAGTTGTAAAAAGGGGGATACCTGTTTATAGTTGTGGATGACATAAATACCGTCTCCGTGATAAACATAGATGGCCCCCCGGTGTTCATCCTCCAGTGGGGCTCCCACCAGCAGATCCGTGAAGCCATCATGGTTCAGATCTGGAGTGGGTGCCAGTGCATAACCAAACCTGGCATCCTGGGACTTATTGTTTGACTTCAGCGTTCCATTGGATACAAAAATGTCCTCCTGTGAGACACGAAGAGGAGGAAACAAAGAAAGATGAGTGGATGGTAACAGGAGACCCTGTAGGAGTAAAACAGGGATATCATTCATTGTTGTATATGACAGGAATGTTTTCATAATAACTGATATGAAGGTGATCGATGCTGCTGCTGCTGTCTTACTCCATTGAGAGTGTAGATGTAGACTCGTCCAGCCTCCTTGTTTCCTGACCCAAGGTACATTGGAGCAGCAACCAGAAGGACATCAGTGATGCCATCCTGGTCGATGTCTAGCCCACACACTTCACTGCCGAAATACGAGCCAATCTAAACACAGATACATGTTATTTCATCTTACCGCCAGCAGGGGGAGCGCTTGCTTTAACCCAGAGAAATCAGACTCCTACTGTTTGCTGCTGAAATATTAAAAGCAAAAACAAACTGAAGGGAGACTCAAACAAGGGCTTTACCTGCTCTCCATTAAGCGCCTGCACAATGTTGACATCGCCTTCATCGCTGAGTTCAAACAGAATGACTTTGCCTTTGTGTTTGAATCGAGGAGCTCCAGCTACATACACCCTCTTCCAGTCACCAATTATCACAGAGGTCACCGTGTAACCTGGAAACGCGTATGAACACACCTCATTCAGCACTGAAAACCTAATCTAAGGCTCTTTAAGAGTTACATTAATGCTGTATCTTATATTAAACGGAAAGACCAGGAATGTTTACTTTGTTTGAAAAAAGTTGTTATTTGATATTTTATAAACCAATATGTGCCATTCTTTTTAGGAGAGTGGGGACGACTCACACTCTCCAGTATGGTTTAATATGGTCATCTGCGTTTGTAATACCAGGGTAAGTGTGAGCCATTACATGATTGTTTCATCAATGAAGATAGTTTTTTTTTTTTTTTTTTTCTATTTTTTATTCAATACCACACACAGTAAGTGCAAAAACCAAAGCATTCAGTGTCATGTTTGGTGGTATGATGTGTGGTTACCTAAATAAGCAGCATGATTTTTGAGCTCCAGAGGAAACTCGCTTTCAAAGGCCTCTCTGGATGGCACGATTCGCCCATTGGTCCCTTCTTTCAACACACCCCCATCCCAGTCATAGGCCCCCACCATGCCAAACAAAATGCCATCCTGAAGAATGGAGCAGGGAATGAATGATGTGCAGAGATAAAACTCAACTAATTGCTGGCTCACAAAGAATTAAATAAAGTTGGACTTACATCTAGAGTGTGCGTGGAGAAGCCGATCTGAGACATCTCCATGTGGAACGAGCTCTCGTTGTAACCCAGCGTACCTAAAGGAGGAAAACAAGTCATTCCGTGCTCCTTTGCCCATCTCCTCCCTTCCCTTTCCTCTCTCTTTCTGATTGTTGGCATCCTCACTCACTGAAGACAGACACTGGAGGTGGCAGACATTTCCTTTTTTCCTGTCTCTTCCTCTCAGATTTCCCTGAACATTGAAGGGTGGCATCGCTTTTCATCGTCCTTCCTATCATCTTCCCACAAATACTATGACAGCTGAACATGCCCTTTTTCAGTTTTCACTGCTTTGTTCTCCCATATACATCCTCCCCACACATTTCTTTCCTTATGTAATTTTCTTTGCCAATTAGACAGATAGAAAGCTATCATTTCTTTAATTTCACCACATTTATTCTTCAACACAGTCTGAACTCTCATAGGCAAGTTTTCTGTAAGCAGTCTTTGGGAATAGTTCTCCAGGCTTCTTGAAGGACATTCGGAGCTCTTCTTTGGATGTTTCTGCCTTTTGTTCTGTTCTCTGGCACAGTGATCCCACAGTGCTTCACTAATGTTGGAGTTCAGGGCCTCCATTGTATTTTATAGGGGGTCATTGTCACCTGGTCTGCTTTGTACACATAGATGACAATTTGGATGAAAAACTTTCTGATTTCCAACGAGGCTTCAGTGGATCAGGTGGATCTCTCCTGTCCTGTGTCTGGACTTTCAGAAACTGTTCCCTTGCACTGCTTCTTTTGCTCTACACATGTCCAGTTTCCTAAAAACTTTTAAGAACACACTGCACATTATGCTAAGTTTTTTTCTGTATATTCAAAGAAACGGGGAAACATTTTTATGTATTTGTCTGTTGTGTGTAGACACAACACTGGTTCATCCATTCAGTCAGGTACCCTTTTTATGCTTCAGTGTTAACTGGCTTCACAAACAAAACAACTTTCCTCAGGTGCATGGGCAGAACTGAAAATTAGTAAAAAGAGCAGCCAATGTCCACACAAAAACTTTGAGAGACCTTTGAAAACCCTGAAGAACTATTGCTCAAGACCACTTTAAAAATGTACAAGAAAATGTAAAAGAAAGTCTGAGTGGCCACTCAAGACTTTTTCACAGCACTGTGCAACCATTCAGTCTTTCTTGCTTGTGAGCAACAGCTAGCACATTTTATGCAGCACAACACAGCAGGTAAACTGCTGAAAAACCATGTGGATTGAAAGTCACCTTCAAGAGTGAAGATGCGATCTCCCAGTGCATCAACAATGTCGTTGAGCGCAGCTTCGTCCGTAACATTGAAAAAATATTTGTCATCAGGGTCGCTGGCGATGAACTTGATCTCCTTAATGAAAGTTTCAGGGTCTTGCTGTCTCCGGATGTAATGACCCAGGACCTGAAGAAAGTCAGAAAGGTAAAAGACCACATGGGAAATGAATGAGCACATAACACAAGCTCAACAAAGTATTGATGAAAGACCACAGATGAAATCCTGATGTATACAAGCAGGTATCAGAGCAATTGCTCATCCATGTTTCTGCTGTGACTATCAGTAAAATCGACTGAGTTTGGAGATGTGCCAGTTTCTGTGTCATTTACCAATAATTAAGTGATACCAAAGTCAACAAATCGAGTGGAAAGCATAAGATGGAAGAAAAAGGCAGCCACCAGAGATTTGTAAATGAGGAGCACAGGCCTAGCTGCGAGGTGAAGAGATGACTGATCCAGAGAATATACTGCAGCGGCAAAGGCTTATGGCTTAACGCCTGAAGTACAAATGAGAAAATTCCATAAGAGAAACCAAACCCAAGATCTCCCCCTGTGACTTTAGCTGCCAAGCAAACTAAGGAAATCCTCTGTTTTCAAAGGGCAGGGGTGCAGTGTGTAACATAAGGCGAGCCTGCGTATAAATATGTACATTATGAACTTGTAGAAGTTGAGAAATTCCACGCAGACTGCCAAATACTGCGAGCTCTTGCATGGGCATAAAAGGGCAACAGGGAAAGAAGGACTGTAAAGTAAATGTAACTCTTCTGATTGGTTTGTTTCCACTTTACAAGCTTCCAAACATACGGTGCTGCCTAAATGCTTTAGCCTCTGGGCTGCACTGATGTATAAAACACAGTTTTCAGTGACCGGGCGCTTTTTTTGCTCTTGTTTTGAGAGCTCCGACCCCCTTGGCGAGCCATTTTCACTGCGCACACACACAGGCTGCAGCACAGAGAGCAACATGAAAACATGGCTGCTGTTATAAGCAATAATTACCTCTCATCACTTTGACTTTTTTGGGCAAACATTCAAACCACCAAACCCACCCCATTCACTGTCGTTTGCTTCAGCCGTTTTTTGTTTGTTTCTTTCAATATTTAAGTCTGTGACTGTGTATAAAATGTCTGCTCTAGCAGCACCTTAAATATCTGTCACTACCTGTTTGAGTCCCTCCATGAAACTGTGGTTCACAAAGTATTTTGTGTCTGCAGCATATTTTATTACTTTCTCCAGGTGATCTCTGGAGCCAAAGAGTTTCTGGTATCATAGACACAATAAAATTTCATCTGTACTTCTCAAACCTTTTGTACTTTTTTAAGAGACATTTTTCTCTATGATTCACACACTTTCCTTAAGTGTGGTAAATGGTCTATATTAAAACTGTTATCCAGAGAAACAGTGGCTGTAATAGCTGCTACTGGATTTTCAGAGTGGCATTAGTTTGCCCACTAGTTTGCCTGATTAATTATTTTCATTCAAAACTATTGAATGAAAATAATTCATCATTTGCTTTGTGGATGATGAATCCAAACAACTTTCAAGATTCATCAGTATCACCAGAATCAGTTGTGCTTTGAATTTAGTCCTAACTGGGAACTGCTGGTGTCCTAACAGACCAAACCAGGGGTTCTTATGCTGAGTAACAAATCTCCTTGGTGGGCCAAAGAGCCAATGCAGGCTGAGTGTGGATAAGAGGAAAAACATGGATCAAAAAATGTTGAACAAAAAGTATTTTGTTGTAAAATAAATAAGTAAAAAATGTATATGGTGATTCTGTACAGAGCTTTGAATCTTTGTGGAAGATCCAGCTTCTTATCATGTTAAGAAAATAATAATTATCTCAAAGTAACAGATTTCTGTGATTATAGCTCAAACTATTATAAAGAATATTTAACATTTTCCTTTAACAATCACAGAAACGCTACAGACTTATCTGCATGCTCTGATACCACTAAAAGCTGCTAGAAGAACATTTCTATCTTGGCCCACCACTGCTTAATGAACAGACTGAAATTAGTTCCTTAGATGTTTTCCTGTAGCGAAACATTAAAGGAAGCAGATTCAGGGAGACATGGGAGAATATTCACTGATGATGGCTTGATTAAACTGCGGGATTTATTGTTCCAGAGGTAGGGCTTACTCGTTGTTTCAACAGAACAAGTTATTGTAACTGACTCGTACTGTAAATAAGCTTCTCCAGTCAGTGATCAGTTTATCTGATCTTCTCTAATCTACATCTGTTTCCAAAGTGGCCCTTTGCCACTCTTCCTGCATGCTTGGCTCATGTTCTCCTCTTCTGCGGTTCCAGCGGAGCCTTTTGGTTCGTTTGCTTCTCTTGTGGGTAGGGAGGGGTCTGCAACCAGTCCTGCCAACTAGAGTCTGTCTGGCTCTCAAAAACAAACCACGCCACCACTCGGTGTTTTTCTGTGTGTTGAGGGGGTCGGGTGGGGCTGGAAAGGAAGAGTTTTTGTTCCCAGTTGGCTATTTTAGTAGACCCAAGTGGGTCATTTTGTAATTTGGAGTTATTTTGGGGTGGGGTGGTGTTGATATTGTCTGGTTCATTCGGGATGTATATATTTACTATACCACTTTCACACAATGTGTGAGGAATGCCAGGGATGCGCTACACATCCTGCATATGGCGCCGATTAGTTGTCTTTTTTATTAGTATTGTAGAAAGAATTTCTGAATCAACAATTTGAGCACCACAAAACGCACAAATTGTCAAATAAACCCCCAAAGATTATCGTTCTGCTGAGCTTGGACAACATGCACTCACAGCGATGGCGTATCGGGTGATGTTTCTTTCTTCGCACTTCTCCAGAGCACCTTCTAGTTCATCGCCATCGTGGGACTCTCCATCTGTGACTACGATCATCACCTTGGTGGCACCCTCCCTCGCTCCACGCTCAGGACTGAAAGCCTCTGTGCTACAAAGAACGAGAGAGAGACATATAAAGCTTAAAAAAATATACGTCAGTTGGTCCTACAGATCTTGTGAAACAGAATCAGATCTTAGACGTGGAGAACGAAAGAAAAACGGAGTCAAAGTGTAGCTAGGAAATGGATGAAAGGGAGGCTACCAGTGAGTATCAAGTAATTTAAATAAACATCCTCTGTAAGATAACACACGACATTAATCCTTTCTCTGAGAAAAAGAAAAAGCTAGTAAAACACGGAGTTTGAGTTGCTTTCATCGAGCGCGATATAAGTGGCCCAAGTCACAGCTGGACCTTTCCACAACTTTATTAGTCCAACTTGACACACATGCATCAGCTGCCAGTTGACTCCAACCAGTCACTGCGTGCAGTGTGGATGTGTCACTGCACACAAGAACCACATTTGTGCATTCCAGTCCAGCTGTGCTATGACACACAGACGAAAACTTGACAAACACACAAACAGACCCGAGCTGCACCCCATTTGTCTGGAGGAAACCTGTTCTCAGTGGGAGCTGATTCAAGCACTGAATAGGGTTGGTAAGCCTCACACACACACACACACACACACACAGAGTGAATGAGGCAGAGAAGTCACTGCTAGTGAACTCAGTCATTTTCAGGCCTAACTCCAGCCCTTGACTAAATATAACGTTGTGGTCAGCCGCAAGAAACTCTGAGTTAAAAACAACAGTTTCCCCTATGCAGTCTGCAAATTACATAGGGTGCAGAGTAGGAGAGGAGAAAGAAAGGAGAGGAGTTAAAAGAAAAGGAACAAATGAACGAGAAAAGTCACATTAAGATGAGGGAAAAAAGCAACAAACAGAAAAACTACAAACACACGAATGGAGAATAATGACAATAATGGTACTATAATGCAAACTATAAGTTTTCATTATAAGAACAAGAAGAATAAAGACAGTAAAATTACATCAAACATTATGAGTGCAAAACCCACTTCGTTGTGCTTATCGTTAAAATTTAGTGAATTATACAGCAGAACAAATTTGATGGGAAAGATTGAAAAGAACGACAGAAGAGTGGGGGGCAGTGGTGGAGACAAGATTGGGGAAAATGAGGATACAAGAGACACAAAAACAGGCAAGAAACAAAGGAAAAATAAAAGGAAAAGCAAGAAACAGATGAGAAAGAAGGACGGGGAGATGAAAGAGCAGAGAAAGTGATGGGAGCTAATTGGGAGGCCTGGCTGTATTTACTAGCCATTTTATGGAGTCATAGCAGTGTGGTAATGACACAGCACAGCGGTTTGTGTGTGTGTACTTTAGTTGTTTTTCTGCGTGTGTGTGTAGAAGGGAATGGTGTGCGTCTCAGACGGGTGGAGCGATAAAAAAAATTAGTGGCAAATCCAATTCTAGATGGGTTACTTCATGTTAATGAAGCAGTCATCTAGTCTGCAATCAAATTGTACTCTAGTCTGGTACTAGTCTCATTTCATTATGCAAGGAGATACAAAACAATCACGTTTTAGGTAAAGTGTGTAACTACACTATACAAGTGGCAGTCAGATTCAGGTCAAGTCCTTGACTTTCCTCCCACAGACAAAAAATGTTCCTCATGCGAGCCGTTATTGTGAGCTATGTTTATGATTTAAAGTTAAAGTACTTCTAGCAGAGTGAAGAAGCACATGCATAATGTTTGGTGGTGTCATTATTGTGATACGGGACGGAATCTGCAAATGTTGTCATCTTTGTGCCTAAAAATCGAGAGTAAAAACCAAAACAATCAATGGGTGAAACTTCCAGACAGTCACAGCTGAAACACAGAGTGAGGCTGAGTGACTCCTGGCTGCAAAAAGAAGTAAGATTGTGTTGAACTCTATGAATAAACTACCCTACTCCTCACTGAATTTAATACCTCACTAAAGTTTTTATAAGAAGTTTATGACCTTGATTCCCAGTTTCAGTTCTTTTTTAACATAACATGATGTTCATTTGGTGATTCATTCTCCTATTTAGAGTCCAACAGATAATAAAGCAGAGAATGCTTTGGGATGGGTCTATTTATTGATAAGTTGTTACTCTATGAGAGTGCAGTGTCTCCAGAATCTGAAGAAATCTCTGTGTGCAAGGGACAAGGCTGAAAATCAGAACAGGACCCCTGTGATGCCTCAGGCAGCACTGCATTAAAAGATTCTGTCTGTTCTGTGATCAGACAAATCCAAATGTGAAATCTGACGTTGAGAGCTTCCATCAAACATGTCATCTCTGATGGTATTGGGTTGGATGAGTATCTATTGCATTGGCAGCTTGCACATCTGAAAAGATAACATCAGTGCTTAAAGCTATAGTGATGGACGCAGACCTAAACTTAAACTTAGAAAAACCTAAGCTTAGAAAAACACATTAAGACAATAACAAAGTAGCTAACTATCATCTCAAGAATATTTCAAGGATAAAAAATCTGATGTCTCTACTAGAGATGGACCGATCCGATATTACGTATCGGTATCGGTCCGATACTGACCTAAATTACTGGATCGGATATCGGAGAAAAATAAAAAATGTAATCCGATCCATTAAATATCACGAAAGCACCTCACAAAACTTGCAACACGCCGTAACTCACCTCAGAACGTTAGCACGTCGGAGCAGTATGCATCACGTGATAGAGCGGCTGTGGCATGCGGGACCTGTCGGTGGTCTGGATAGCATTTGGAGCTTCGCTAGCAACCCGGCATTTCATCTCCGACAAAGTTATCCCCGAGAGAAGTAAAGCAAGTGTGTAAGTCCATCTCTGAATGTTTGTAAAGCATTCCTGCGTTAAGCTTAACGAGCGACTGCCTCTTCTTGCTGCTACTTCAATCATGAAACTGCTTAATGATCAGCTGATCGGCTTTTCTGTCGCGAGTCTCTCTTGTTTGTTTTTGTCTCACTTTGCACCAGAAAGAGGAAACCAGCGGCTGAACAACAGCAGCACGTTTAAGCTTGATCAGCTGTTGTTAGAATTTATTTAATATTACTTTCTACACCAGGATCTTTTTCTACGTAGCTGACGGCTGGTAACTGTGCAGGGGCGGATCTAGCAAAGTTTAGCCAGGGGGGCCGATAGGGCATGAACAGGGAAAAGGGGGCACAAAGACATACTTTTCTTTCTTATTCTCATTTAAAATGTCTAGCTTTTAATAAATAATTATCTGACACCCAAAGTTTTAATTTGATGTAAAATGAATAGAAGTCCATTACTGTATATAGTAACTATTAAGTCTAATATATACCCTAGTAAGCTATAGTACTTTTTCCTTTGGGAAGGTACCATCTGTGCAGTCTGCAATTCTGTTGAAGAAAGATGTTGAATCTATTTAATTATTTCTTGAAAAATAATTGATTTCTGTGCATTTTTTTTCACACTGCATCAAATTAAGTTGATTACGTCGATTAAGCATCATGAGGTGGCGCGTGAGGGGTGGTTCCCTATTTTTTATTTATTTATTTTTGTTGTTGCTGGGAGTTGGAACCCTATTAGTTAGGTTGCTTAATATTTACGCTAAGTACTCTTTAAAATACCAGAATAGGGAGGATGGTGTAGGTCTAAGTTTATTAGATTGATCAGTATTGCTGAACTATGAAATATTTTTTTTGTATACAGGTATAACAGAATAGCTTTAGTGTAGTTGTTGTTTTAAACTTGAGTATGAACTTGCAGACTTGCAAAATGCAGCAAGATATTTTAAAAAACAGTTTTGTTGATTAAAAAACACTATATCGGATTCATATCGGTATCGGCAGATATCCAAATTTATGATATCGGTATCGGTATCGGACATAAAAAAGTGGTATCGTGCCATCTCTAGTCTCAACAGGACCTGGAAAAACTAGTCCATGCATTCATCTTTAGTAGGCTTGATTACTGTAACAGCATCTTCACAGGTCTACCTAAAAAATAGTCAGACAACTACAGCTCATTCAATGTGGACTCACTAAGACCAAAAAAGTGGCACCACATCAGTCCAGCTCTGAGGTCTTTACACTGGCTGCCTGTCCGTCAGAGGATAGACTTTAAAGTTCTAATGCTGGTCTATAAAGCTCTGAATGGTTTAGGACCAAAATACATCAGTGACCTCCTGACCCAGTATGAACCTTCCAGATCCCTCAGGTCATCTGGATCCGTTTTTTTTATCAGTTCCCAGAGTCAGAACCAGACACGGAGAAGCTGCATTCAGCTTTTATGCTCCTTATATCTGGAACAAACTCCCAGAAAGCCTCAGATCAGCTGAAACACTCAGTTTATTTAAATCCAGGTTGAAGACTCACCTGTTCTCAGCTGCATTTGAATAAAGCCCAATCCAATATAACCGCTTTCTTTCTTTCTTTCTTTCTTTTTTTTGAGGGAAGGCTTCGCATATTTCAGCAAGACAATGATAAACTCCATACTGCAGCTACTAGACAGCAAGACTTCAAAGTAAGAGTTCAGGCACAGAGCTGGCCTCGTTTTTCCTCAAATTAAATATATTTTCTCAGTTTGAATATTTGATACCTTTTCTATGTTCTCTTGTCAATAAAATGTGGATTTTTGAGATTTACAAATGATTGCATTCTGTTGTCAGCAACCCAACTTTTTTGAAGTCAACAATTGAAAGCAGGGGTTCCACAAACCAACAGATAATGTAACAGCAGGTGAGATACTACCCATCATTTGGCTCCTAATGCAGACTGTGTTTTGTGGAAACACTGCTATGTGTTGTTTCATGGGTCGTGTCACATGATAGCAGATGATAGCTGATATGATTTTTTTAGTTGGAGGACTTACTGAAGCATTTCTGTCCTACGTTTGCCTTGAATTTGGCCACCAATAAGTCCTTCTCTGTGATTAGTTTTCACTAACACTAGCTTAGCTCAAAAAATCTCTTTAATTGTGGGGGTTTCTTTGTGCATTTTCCCACAGCTGTACTTTTATAGCATGCTTATCAAGTTACGCACAATAGATCTGGTCGGATTATTTCTACCAAATTAGGTGTGAAATGTTAATCAGTTGAATAAACCACCATCCCTTCTTTCCAGTAGTCCCAAATAGTTCTCCTCCTCAAATAGTTAGCTCTCAAATATGCCAAGCCTCAGAGCAGTCAACTTCAAGTCAAATCGAAATTCCTGATTTTTATGGCATTAATGTGAATAAAGTCTAAGATCAGTTTAAATCTGCACCGACCGCTCTCCCAGGAACTCGAAATCTTCTGTTGTTCTTGCGGGAGCTATTTTAGCTAAGTGCTTCACTTTAGGGTAGGTTTCTCATAAGGAGATGGTTGGGGTAAAGGCTGAAAGTTAAACACACAGTGAAGAAGGTTAACGTTGAGGTCAGGAGGTCAGGGAACAAATGCTGTAACTGTCAAGTTTTGAAAGAATAGTTAAAAGGCATCGTTCGTGAATTTAACAAGTTATACATGAGTCCTCATTATGTGTGTGTACGTGTGCACGTGCATGCTGTACGTGTCTGTGTGTATTTTTACAGCTGTAGCAGAACTACTTGGCTGACCAGTCTGGGTCAGGTCATGCCACACCTGCAGCTGTGCTGAGCCAGCAGCCGACTAGCCCAGCTCAGCTAATCTCGTTGTTTTTCTTACCCCGTCACTTTCCTGCCAGTGCCAGGGCTGCTATCTGTCCATCTGTGCGTGAGTATGTGAGAGTGGAAGTAGATATGTTTATGAGAGTTAGTTTAGAAGTAATCTTTTGATAGTCCCGCCTCTTAATGTCAAGTTAATGCCTATATTTTACTCGTTTACACTTAGACACACATATACAGCATATAACTTAGCCCAACCATCACATTGGGCAGGGAGCGAAGATGACAGTTACAGTGAAAGCAAAAACTGGATTTCCAATCGCTGGCGTTTTAAAGTAAAAAGCTTTAAGACCTTATACTGGTTTCCAGGGGCTGCTTTTCCACTATCGTTTACATGTCCAACTTTTACCTTTAAATGTACCAGAAAACAGGAACCCTCCAATTACCTGTGTGAACGTGTGTGCGTGCTCAGAGACACACATACCAAAATAACACGGCCACACATCAGGTCTGGGTGTGGTGCTCTATGTGGGTATGACTTTAATAAAGGAGGAATTTTGTTTTGAAAAGAAAGATTTTTCACTGACCTGCCAACTTCTTTACACTTGGGTTACCAGCGTTAAAGCCCCCCAACATACCTCTACAAAGTGATGGATATGTGGAGGAACTGGGTGACAGTGCAGCCATGAGGAAGTTATAGAAGACTGCCTCAAAGGTCCCTTATGCATTTTATCTGGATTTGATCTTGCACACTGTACTGAACCGCCACTTATTTCCTTATATATTTTTTATTTTAATTTTGAAGGGGTCTTAAGCAAAGGTCTTTCAATGTTTTTCACTGGTTGATCTTTGAGTCATTTTCAGTCCTTGTACCTGTTCATTTTCAGAGGATTTTGTTTTTTGTTAAATCGCTTAACACTGACTTATGACTTTTACCCATCAAACAATCAAACAAACAATTTAGCAATTTACCTCGAGGGCCAGTGTCCTGCAGGGTTTAGATCTCACCCTGGGCCAACACACCTGAATTAAATGATTATTTCATTACCAGGCCTCTAGAGAACTTCAAGACATGTTGAGGAGGTTATTTAGCCATTTAAATCAGCTGTGATGGATGAAGGACTCATCCAAAACCTGCCCTTGAGGCCTGGAGTTGGACACCCCTGGACACTGAGTGGAGCCTCCGTCGAGGTTTGGAACTGCATTTCAGCTAGTTATGTTGGAGATGCAATACCATCTGGAAACCAGCTACTTCTGAAATTGCTGTTGGGCACTAAGCGTTTATGTATAGGGAGTGTAGAGTGGTTTGTTTCAGCTTTTTTGCTTACAACAGCTGCCTGAAATCAGTGAGAATGAACTCAAGAAGTAAACCTGTCCGAACTAAAACTATTGGCTGAAAGATACTTGTGTGGTGTGCTGCCACTACCGCTGACTAATTTTGAACAGAAACAGATCATACATTATGAGAAATCGAATAGTTTTCCATAAATTAAACATGGAGCATATTGTTAGAAAGGAAATTAGAGAAGAAGAAAACAGATCTGATTGCCATTATAACTGAAAATTATACAGTGATCTATTTATAAGCACCAACTATTGTTACAAACAAAAACCAAAGCGTCACATAGATTCCAGTTAACCTGCCAAATCTACAGCATGCTTTAGAATGAGAAAAATCATCCCTGACTAGTAAACTGCCATGCCTACCAGGCTGTTTCAATCGCATATGCCGTGCGCGTCTCCCGTCCCTCCTGTCGGCTGATGTTCTTGGCGGCCTCCACTACCTCCTGTGTGGTCTGGTAGTCCTTCAGAGACCACTCGTGAACAGCTACCTCACCATACTGCAGAATACCAACCTAAATATGGACACGCGAGGGCAAACACACGTACAGAAACACACAAGCATTTCAACAATGCCACATGTTATTGGTTGTGCCGGCACATAATTGTGGAAAGCAACATCTGAGACTTTTGTTTCTGGGTTGAACTATCTCCTTAAGTACCAGTCCTGTTCTTAAAGCAAACAGTGCACTTGGGGGATTTCTGAATTCATTCAAAAACCAGAGGTATTTCCTCTTCACCTCACATTGCCTGCTACCCCTTACCCCCCACCTCCCCTTTTCATTACTCAGTTCTCCTTTCACTCTTCTAGTTGCTTTGCTTTGAATAATGTCACTAGAAACCTCACTTCCCCTCCCCAACTCATGCAGACACACACACACACACACGCACACACACAAACACACACACACACACCATCACCAAAACCCCCAGCTCCCATTCCCCTTCAACCTCAAGTGAGCTGGGCTCATGTCCCTTTACATTACTCCAACTATTCTTCTGGACATATTTGCCAAACTGGTTCCTAATACGTCCCTGTCAGCATGTTTTCATTCAAGGGACTAGCTTGTCTTACTGCTCTGGGCTGCAGCTAAGGGGTTCCAGATATTTAAGTGGGAGACTCACTCAAATTTAAACCCACAAGTTTCCATTACTAGTGTAAATAATATTTATCGGCTGTGCAAATACACACTGAATTAGAGTTTTACCTGCATCTGGTCTGAGCTGATGTGGAACTTGCTGAGGATGTTACTGAGGAAGTTTTGGACCTCGTACCAGGGGTAGATGCTGTTGGAGCCATCCAGCACGATCACGATGTCCATGTACGTCGAGCACCCTGCCAGATATGGACGTTTAGAAATGTTTGGTTGATTGAAGCAGGTCTGCAACATGTGTCTTTGCCGCACTTTGTGGGTTTTTTGTGTTTGTGAGTGTGTTTGTGTAAGTATAGTTACTTTGTGCTGTTGGAGCGATTGTCTCTCTTGGTTCTAGGTCATCGCTGACTGAGGCACAGATGCCAGTGCTGAACATAGATGTACCACACTCTTGTGACCACAGTGGAGCACATGCCTGCAAAACAGATGCACGCACACACACACACACACACACACACACACACACACACACACACACACACACACACACACACACACAAGCATCTGTTTTACAGGTGAATTTCACAAGTAGCTGTAATTAATTTGAACAGAGTTTATTCTTTTTCACTGTTTGTTTTACATGCACAAGATGTGTATCAAAGAGTTTAAAACATGGAAATGTGCACACAAACATACCCACAAACACACACAAAAACGCACAAAACGATAACAATTAAATCAGGGCAGATAGGGAACAAAAAGAAAACAAGTCACAAGAGGGAATAAGTCATGGAAAAACTACAATAGTGTGGTTTGGAGGACAGGAGAAGGAGGGAGACTATTGTCGACATGCTGGCAGTCACAGTTGTCATGAGCGGTTTCACAGAGCTGGAGCACAAGACCAGTATGAGCGATTTAAACTTGATTGTGCTAAATGTAGGGAGGGTGAGTAAGGAGGTTGGGGAGGGGGCACCCTATAAAAAATATTTCTGCCTTCAAAGCGTGCCGTTTATTTGGCTTTCCATACCAAGAGGAAAGAACAGGGGCGAATGCAGAGACAAGAGATAAAAAAGAAGCTAGCAGAAAGACAAAAGAAGGAGACTGAAAGTGGGGTGAAGTGGGGGTAGAATGAGAGAAAGAGAAACATCCTGGTTTTTCTTGCCCTGTCATTATGGAAGGGTTTCTCCTCAGGCACACAGACAGGCAGAGAAGAAAGGATGGAGAGAGAGGGATGGGAGGAAACGATGGAGGGAGAAGATGGAGAAAAACGAAAGAGGTGCTATGGCTTTTGGTAGGTCTGTCATTAACAAAGGGCCGGAGACGCATTCCGATCCTGTTATAGACCTGACCACTGGGGTTAAGATAAACACACACACACACATGCCCGCACACATGCCTGTGCACACGCGCACACAAAAAACCCGCCTAAGCTGGCTAGCGTTTTTTGAACTGTACACGACTCCACGCCCGAAGAAGCAGTAAAAAACCTGGCAGACACCAAAACACGCAAGCACACTTGCCCAACATACACACAGAGTTACACAAAGAAGGCATGTAACACAAACTGCTGTCTCCTCGCTAAGGCAATAAGTGTGTGGGTCTGCAAGCCAGAAGCCTCAGAAGTGCAGAAATTAGGATAAATGAGTGAGTAAGATTTCAAGAAGTTTGTCTAAAAGCTAAAGTCTTAAACCTAAACTGGAGTTAGATTCTGTCCATAAACGTTGCTTTGCACTTGACTTCATCAGCTTGACTTTGAATCATTCATGTCTGGTTATTGTGTCAGTAACTACAAGCTCTTTAAGTTCTCACATTGATTAGAGTCATGGTAAAAAGAAAATACACCCTCCTTAAATTCTAAGGTTTTACCTATCAGGACATAAAATAAATTATGTGGTCCTCACGAGGTTCGATTAAACTATTTAAATACAACCTACACTGACAACCAGCCCACTGACATACTGCAGTTATTGACTATTGACCAGTGGCTCCAAAACAAGATCAAATCATGACCTCTCCTTCACTGTGCTTGACAGTATGTCTGAGGTGTTTGCGCTGATATGCTGTGCTTGGTTTTCACCAAACATGCTGCTGAGACTTATGACCAAACAGTTCCACTTTGATCTCATCTGTTAAATAGACATGACTCTAGAAGTCTTGTGGTTAGCTACTTTACTGTGTAACACGCTGATTGAGGCCTGTACTGTCTGAGATGTGGCGCTGGGGTTTTTTGCAGTTTCTCTGAGCATTGTAGAGTTTGACTTTGAAGTGAATTTTCTGTGACTTGCACTCCTGGGAAGATTGGTAACTGTCTTGAATGTTTTCCACTTGTTTGGAAATGGGTTTAAAACACCTTCCCACACTATGTAAATGTGCAAATGCATGTCCAAAATTAAAGAAAAGAAAGAGGAGGATCAGTGAACCGCTTGTGGTCAAATCTAAATTCAACTAAAAACACTCGAAGGGAGCGAATTCATCAGAATTCTGTTGAACAAACTCAACCTGGTCTGACCACATCCCTTCAGGCTCCCACCCATCAACCCACTGCCCATGTAGGAAAAATAAAAAGCCCCGTTTTCCAGTGTTGATGCCACATACCAGGAAGCCATCAGGTGAAGTTGGTGTGAGGGTCATTCCCAAGTGAGAATTCCTCAGATTTTTAGAAACGTTCTGGAGAGCCGTCTCACCTGAGTGAGACAAACATCTTAGCTTTGAAGTAACAAATCCAAACATGAATTGAGGATTTTTTTCCTGCATATTTTCTTCAACTCATAGTTTCTCTCACCTAGATTCACTTTATTGCAGCTTGAGTTCTTCTCCCGTCCCACGCTGCATTTGTACACATCTCCTTTCCTGTTGTTGGGCGGCCCATCCCAGGGAGCACCAACCAGCATCCTTTACGGAGTAATTCATTCATCATCAAAATGTCATCCATCGCCCGCTTTGTGTACATGTTATGACACTTTATTTATGACTGTGTGGTTCCATTAGATTATATCTGACTGTCTCCCTCACAGACTTACGATTTCTCTCCATCTGCTTCATGCTGCAAGACGGAGAAGCCGAACAGCGCGTCCTCTGGACCGGTGAATATGCGCGGGTGCTTTACATCTATGTTGAAACACTGACAAAGCTCTGGAAGACATGACAAAGAACATTTTAAACACCGATGACAAAAACAGACAACAAAACAGTGCTCACTTAACTGAATTTTGTTCAATTAAATAATACAACCACAAAAAAAGTGGCATGCTCCAATAAATCAACTGAATCAAGCTGAAAACCCCCCCCCCAAAAAACACTTTAATGGATAACATTAAAACTACAAACAGATAATGCTAATCCTCTCGTTCAGAGTCATTGGGGACAAGGCATTGCTAACAAAATCCCCATGAAATGTTGCAGATCCCAGTCTGATTGAGCAGCAACAGGACTGCCAGCTGCCAATATCTGGGTACCAGACACCACAGGACAAGATCGAATGTTACAGCCCCAGTAAAACTTCTTCTGGCAGGAGGAAACCCCTCTACCCTACATTTTCCTGTGTCATGTGTTATGGCTGAGTGATGTGTATAAAGCGTGGAAGATGGTTTTTTTCTCTTAAAGATTCACGTAAAAAAATTATAGGGGGGAAGCTGTGCATTCAAAGAAAAGTTTGAAGTTTAGATTTTAAATATTAAACTAACCCGTTAGTTAAGTGGTTGATTTAGTATACAAACTGTAACTGGGGAAAATGCTGGAATTGTAATGGTATTAAAACCATAACTTTTAAAGCATCCATCCATCCTCTTCCACTTGGAGCTGTAGCGTATCACTGTTATAGGGTGAGAGGTGGGGTACAGCCAATCTGTTGCAGGGCTAACACAATGGACAGGCAGCTATTCATGCTCACTTTCACCTTTTTAGCCAATTTGGAATAATCAGTTGCTCTTAAAGCCTGGCGTGCATGTTGGACTGTGGGAGAAAGCTGGAGTACCCAGAGAGAACCCCCACAGACACAAGGAGAACATTCAAACTCCTGGCCTGGATTCAAACCCACAACCTTATCGACATGGAAGTACAAATATAAATCATTCCATCTACCTCTCCAACTTATGCTTTTTTATTTATTCATCTGTTCATGGAGCACTAAAGTTAATGCACTTACATAAACTTTATTCATAAGCTGTCAAAGGCCAGTGAAAAACTTGGACAACTGTGTGCACTATGTGTAGTTAGAGCTGCAGTGAAGAGTAAGATTATTATTTCATGTCTTGGCCTTGGAGAAGAGAATTAGAGGGGACAGGGGGTGGCGGGTAGGGGGGTGTCAAAAAGATGGATAAACAAAGTGACCAAAGGCCGTCTCTGAGGAAAAAGAGAGTTCAGTCTAAGGGGAAAGAGGGAGACGAGAGAGAAGAGAAGAAGCAAAGCAAGGAAGGGTGTGGGTTAGAAAAACTCTTAAATATAGCGAGCTCCCTGTTATGACACACAAGCTGCCCTTCATACTTACAGGGAGAAGCGAGGGAGACACACTGAGATGGTAGCTCACTGACTTGTTTACATCTGTAAGTAAGCTGAAGCATGTTTGAGCTGCTCGGTGCTGATGATCAGAGCTAAACTAAATGAATAAAGATTTAGGAGTCAAAGAGCCTGAAAATAAATAACACGGATGTTTCAGCATCCATTTGAACCTTTTTAAAAGGGAAACATTAAAAAAGATCGAACTAGGTGCAGCAGAAAAACAGACCCTGGACTGTTAATTCGTACACATTTATTCCTCATAAGCACCTGACACATAAGTGACCCACAGCTAATCGACTTGCAGTCTGGGGACCCGGGTGTGTTATGCTAGGTGCAGCAAATGTAGATGAGATGAAGAAGAGACCACAGAGCTCACAGCTCACTTCTAGCACCACACCCTCACATTGTTTTTCAGTGTCAGACTTGTAATCTTCAATGCCAACAGATGCCAGCATAAGCACTGTGATGGAGGAAGGACTCGCATCTTCTACTTAAATACAGCTACTTATACTTTTTATTAGTCCTTTATTTATCTAGGTAAATACTCTCATTGAGATTAAAAATCTCATTTCCAAGAGAGACCTCATGGCAGTAGAAGTCTATACACTCCAGTCTATACACTGTATTCTACACCTATACTACGGTGTAAACACAACGTCCTGCGTTGAAAATGTAAAAACATTTTTAAAGCAAATTATTTAAAATGGAAAGATCGCATCTTGGGATTTTTATACTACCCTGGTTCAAAAAGAGAGAGCACACACGTCGTTTTAGGATGCTATTAAATAGCTTAATTAAATAAAGCAAAGAAACCAAAGATTAGTAGGAGTGGTTGTCAGCAGATTAGTGTATATGGAGGGTAAGTGTACGAGTGAGTGCAAGAGAGGAGCAGAAAAAGAGCCCTCACGAAGGTCTGGCAGGGCTGCTTTAGACGGCCCTGAGCCTGCTCAGGTATGTTACATCCCAAATTAGGTCTGCTCCATCCACCAGTTACCCGGAAGAGATAGACAAAGGCAACAAAGAAAACAAGGTCAGCCCTGTGGCTGTCACAGTAGAAGCAGAATTTAGCTGTTGTGAGCAACTTCATGTCCAACTGCAAGTTATATTTGTTTCATTCATAACAGAACAGCCAGTATCATCATTTACTGCAAGTATTGAGTATGTAGCTGTCACATAGTGAGGGAGAAAGGGCAACGGTTACCTTTGAGATGTAGTGGAGGACAGGAAGTACTGGAGAAGTCATGAAAAAACTCACAAATGCCTAAATTTGTGTTTAAATGGTGGAAGCCAGGCTTTCTGCACTTTTCTTCATTCAGCCTGTGTTTAGTGGTGACTCGAACAAAATTCTGTCACGGATCCAAATTTTGGTGACTCTTAAGTTACACTGTGCAAGGAGTATTTAAGTTGTAGCTGAGGTAATGCTTTAGTGAGGTTGGTGTATTTTTTTGGGTTTCTGTCAACTTGAAATTAGAGCCTGGTCCCTTAACTTGGTATTTTTAAAGCACCCAAGTTAAGCTTCACGTATTATGCTTTGTGTTGGGTTGATCTGGTTGACTTATTATTTAATAATTCAATCATGCATTACCAATCGACGTAATATAACTAAGCTGTTCCAGCATTTCTCTTTTTTCAGTGTACATACAGGTGACATACATACGCTGAACGTGACATGCGAACCAATCCAATTGATCTGAGATTTATCTGATTTTGGCTTCATCTTTTGCATTTCAAGCTACATGTAGCAGATAGCAGGTTATTTCCAAACACCCATAAATAGACTGAGTATATAATGGACAATACAAGTTAAAGAAAATGTTGTCAAGCAAACATTTAAGCAGATATATATGTATTTCCTGTTTCCACTGAAGTAGTTGAAAGTAGCTTACAGGATATGAGCCAGCTGGTATTTCTTGCCTACACAGTTCCCCATAGATTAAAGAGAGTCATCGTGTATTATTTTCAGTTCAGACTGAGACAGCTCTGCAGCTCTCAACAGTCGGTATTTAACTTGTCCCACTTGTGTGTCTACTGTATGTTATTTGTAGGGTGTGTTGGATGTGGTTGCTAAAATGGGCTTTCAGAATGGCTTCAGTTTACTGAGCAGTTTAGAAACATCTACAGTTCCTTCCTAACAGTTCTGTAACTTCTCCAGTACTCCCAGACTGGGAAGCAGACCAAAACACTGGTGGCATGATTATGAAACAGCTGCTTACACACTTGTGTCCAGGTACTTTCCCACAACTAAACACAGACAGTCACAATTCTGTGCAAAAGTCTTGCCTCACTCCTCAATTATTTATACTTTGCTTCTAAGGAGCCACAGTTTCCTAAAGTTTTTAAAATGGTGTTGAGCAATAGTTCTCCGAGCTTTCGGAAGGTCTTTCAAAGTTTTTCTTTGGACATTGGCTGCTTTTTCACTCATTTTTAGTCAGGTTCTTGTCTCTAACAATTTTTTCAGAAGAATATTTGTTTGTTTGCTTTTAAAACACTTGACACTGACCTATAAATCATTCAGGTTAACCCAAAGGATAAACCAGTGTTGTCTCAACACATAACGGACAATTTAGCAAAGCGGTCATTTTAAACTGTATCTTTAGGCACTTTATTGCAAAGAGTCTGTATAAACAAGCATTATTTGTTTCCATTTTTTTACTCGAATCAATGAAAAATGTAAGATAAGCCAGGTCTGATGGGCATAAAATGATATTTTTGTACCAGCAAAATGATTCCCGAGTGCTATTAGCTCAAAACTTGTTTTTGTGTCAGCGTAGTGTCATAGTGCCACAGCATTATCTTAAAGACAGCAAAGACACATGACTGAAGCCTCATCAGAGTTGGTCTCAGTTGAAGACACGTCTGCGTTTTACCAAATTACACAAGAAATGGAAGAAAAATCAGTGGCAACAGGTCTGATGGAGTGATCATCCAAATTTGAAATTTATTGTTAAAATTCTCATCAGTGTGTATGGAGAAGGTCAGAGGCGAGGTTTTTGCATTTGCCGCATTTCAGAGAGTAGGGCTGGAGATCTTGAAACTGATGAAATTATGAACACAGAAAAGTACCATCAAATTTTTATCCACCACACATTACCATCTGGAAAGCATCTGATAGACAGAAGCCTGATTTTCCAGCAAGAAAATGATCCCAATCACATTGCCAATGCAGTAAAAGCATACCTGGATAGAAAACCTCATAAAGGAGCACTGTGAGTCATGGACTGGCCTCCCCAGAGCCCAGACCTCAACATCAGTGAAGCAGTGATCATCTTGATGGAAAACAGAACAAAAGCTTTGAATGACATGAAAGCTGCCTGAGAGAGTGCAGGCTGTGGAAACAATAAAGGTGGTCATATCAAATATTGACCTTCAAACTCATTAGAATTTGACAAACTTCATTTGTGCCTGTGATTGTGCCTTATTTCCATGTATTCTTGCACATATTTCAATAAATCGCTGCACGTATTTCTCAGTTTCCCAGCAAAATATAAAGAAACGAGGGGTGAATCAAGACTTTTGCACAGGATTGTACCTCCGCCAAGCCAATCAGATTGGGATTCCACTTGGTTTAGAGAATGAAACTAGATATGTTCAGTGTTTCTTTTCCGTCCCTGCTCATGCTTTTCTCACACACTGTAGTTTCTTCTACCTGCTTCTTCACTTTTCTCTACAGATTGTCTTTCTTGTAACATGACTGCATTGTCACACACATTTCGTCTGGTTTTATCTACATAGACGTACTCACCACATACACCTACAAAGATGGAGGCTTTCAGACATGGCAACAGCAGATATTCTGGTGTAGATTAAGTTATGTCAATAAATTATTACACGCAGAGACTTTTTGTCTGTCACCACTTTGAGTTTGACTTTATTGGTTGTAATTTACCTTGACAACAACTGGATGAGAACAGCACAGTGACGCAGTGGTTAACCTGTCACCTCACAGTAAGAAGGGTTCGGGTTCAAACCTGCTGCCAACGGGTTCCCTTGATTTTATCATTTGAATGTTCTTCTTGTAGCTTTCTGGGCTCCCTCCAATGTCCATGAAAGCTAAATTGTTTGTGTTTTCTAAACTGGCCATAAACTACATTAGCCCTGTGATTGATTCTGACCCTAGAATAGCCATGAGGGGAAGATAAATGTGGTTGTAAAAAGACTCCTGACTTGGCCTTTGCAAGCACTTTGCTGCTGAGCTTATAGTCTCACTCTTTTTCTCTTTTTTTAAATATAAAATGATGGGCATTTTACAAAAGTTGGTCATACTATGGTTCACTAAGCAGGTTTCTGTTGATTAAAAGATGGAGGGAAGGTGAGATGAGACAATTCACCAACATGACCCTAACATAGGTAACACAAACCTAACCTGCTGAGCTCACTGTACCACAAAAAATTCAGAGACTTATACTGGATGTTTCGATGCATCCTTAATCATCCAGGTAGGTAAATCCCGAAACGTTTCGTCTCTTGGATGAGTGACAAAACGTTTCTCCCACTGAAAACGCTACGTCCAGATGAACAGAATCAGCTTTTGGGGATATACTGGATGTTGGAACAACAGAAGGCTGATTATTGGCCCGTACAAATAAACGTGCAATTTAATTCGATTCAGTGTAGCTCCAAATCACAACAACAGTTCCCTCAAGCTGCTTTACAGTGTAGAGTAACGGTCCTACAACATTAGAGAGAAAATCCCAACAGTAAGATGACCAGCTTACACATAATTTTTCCAACTACACCAAACAACAACCAATTTTTAGATCAACTGATCAATTAGTTCATCATTAAGTATTAATAGCATTGCAGTGATGTTAATAAAATGTAATTATTTATAATTAGATCTTCTGGTTACACATTTACATTTGATTGAGTGAGATATAAATGATGCAATAAAAAAGTCTATTATACTAACTATGTTATTCTAAAAGTGTTTATATTTAGTCGTCTATACTGGAAGAACCAATGAGCATTGTCTCAAACACTGCCTCACAGAGCTGCTGGCATGGTTGTAGACCCTTAAGTCTTGTTTCTGCTGATTTTGCACATCAGCGCAAGCTTCCAGTATTTCTTTATCCAAGCCTCCAGTGACTAAGATGAGCCTCATGCATCTATCCAGTTCTACACAGATGTTTTAACAGGCTTCAGCATTGGGGATCCGCGTAGGCAGCACTATAATAATTCTGCAGTCTTTATTTCCCTTGTCAGAGAAAGAAAATCCATTTTCCCAGGCTTTTTGCAATTAGCTATTCTTTCAGATTGACACCCACCACCCGTCTTACACACTGCAGTAAACTGTTTCTCTCTTTTCTTGAGACAATGTCACCCACACTCCAACTCCAGATTTCTTCCCACATCAAAGCAGGGATCTGATAACAGCTCCTGCTACTGATGTTCTCTTTTATCCTCGTGTTTAGCTCATTCTCTCATGAGCCTTAAATTGCTCATTTTATTTATTTTTTGCCCACTCTGCTATAAAATGAGCAGACACACACGCTATAAATGCACCACAAGGACAAATCTCCCGTCTCAACCCCTGCAGCTTCCAGAAAACTGTACCATCATTCCCTGTTTTCCCTGTCCTGCCATCCCTCCTCTGGTTGTATTTTCATCTTGGTTTATATATGACACTTTACCACAAGCTGTCTGACCACCCATTGCCATGACAACTGCCGGCAAACATTTATCAAGCCAAACTAAGTCCAGATTCTCTCAACCACACGCTCAGCTCTGGGCGCTACTGCTGCTTGATGTGAATAGTTGCAATTGTGTAGTACAGTATATGTATGTGCATGTGTGTGCACATGTCGGGCAAAAGGAATGGAACTTAGCACTATAGTGTTTGGGGGACTACAAAGACATGCCAGCATTTAGAGCATTAACTAAAGACAATGATGTATATCCCTGTCCTCTTTAATTTACACGTCTGACTTACAGCACCGCTGTGAAATGTCCTCGAGCAGAGATGTCTTATTCAGTCTGTTTCTGTCATCTGTATTGAAGTGACTCATAATGTTCCTCCACTCATTCTCCCTCCTTCACCTCTTCTTACACCCTTCCACAGATTTTCTCTCCATTATCTCCATCGTGTTCTGTTCTCATCTCTGTCACCCTCTCGTGGGGAATGGGGGTGGACGAATAAGAGGGGGAGTAGGAATGAAAGTCAGCGAATTATGGGAGAGTAAAAGAAAACACGCAAGAAGATAGCTGGGAGAATAATAGCAAGAATTTATGAATGAGCAGTGAAACAGAGTGAAATATGCACACACACACACACACATGCAAACACACCTGTGTTTGACATCTCAGTAAAAGCATAGCAGAGTGTAACAGACATGAGATGCCTGCTGACCACATCAGGGGAGTTCTGCTGAAGCCATTAACATTACACACATACTCACTCACCTACATGCTCCTGTGTGAGACATGCTTAGGCTTACAAACTCACACGCAGGGACGAGCGTAAACACTAAGCTACTGCACGAATTAAAATAGAGGCTACATGGTTAAAAAGGTGAAAAAACGTCGGCTTGTTCATGCTTTACTGAAACGTGTAATGGAGTGTAATGTGTAAAACCACACCACAGGCTGCTGGTGTTTCTATGAAGGGTATATGCGCCGGTGAGTGTAAAGCGTGAAACATTCGTACCTGATGCATTCCTCATTCATTCCTTGGGGTCTGAACAAGGGTGAAAATGGGCAGCGTGGATAATCACGCCACAAATTGCCACAAATGACCACAAATGGCAACATTTCCTTCTATAGATTAACTTCAGCGACTGTGTGTGATTTGACACAGGTACAGATTTAACATGCCTTGCAAAATATAATCTCAACGCCTATTGATCTAATTTTGCATCGTGGTTGCATGGCGTAGGGCAGCAGTTAACCACTGCTTATCAGCTGCATCAGTATGCAGACAACAATGGCCTTTTTCTTCACTTTCTTTCTGGTGGGTGGGAACGTCTCGGTTTGTTCTGTGGCACAGCGAACATGAGTACCGAAGGGGAGCTGATGTTCATGCTCCATGAAGAAACACACATGGCACAGGCACCCTATTAGGGGAACTTTAGACATCAAGTCTAAGAGATGGCTGATATGGCCGGTGAGGTCGTGTTACACAGCTGCCAGGGTTTGTATGTGTCAGCTATAAGCGGATATGAACCGGTAACCTTTTGGCTCTGAGTACACGTATATCTGATGGTAGCTGGAGACCTCCAACAAAAATGAAATATGTCCTCAGTTCAAACATATGTGATAGATTTACTAAAGGATCTGACTTTGAACCAAGAACCGGTACTCTTTAGGCACAGCTTCCTTTACCTTTGATTTATTTGGCAAATGGAGTGTGTCCAGGTGTTTTAAGATGCCCGCTTTCCATCTTTAAGCATAAAATCATCTGAGGAATGTCTTCATGGTCAGTAGTTTACTGTCACACAGTGTTAAGTGGGCCTCAGGGAGGCTGCCACACCATCACTGGCACATGCTGTCTTTTAAAGTTGAGGGAGGTTAATCACCAGTAAGAGAGGGCTGAGTGAGAGGTAAGGAACTGGGCAGTGGAGCAACACCAGAGCCTTATTTTACACAGAGATGAATATACTTAGATTTGTGTTCACAGCGTTGGGTTAACTGAATTAACTGAATGAATAACTTCACCTTATTTTAAACTGTCCTTCAGTTTTGTTTGGCTTTTTAAAGAAATGTAACAGGTTTTTTTTAAAGGTCTGAAATATAGGCTGAGATGTGGCTCTTACCTTTAAGGAGGAGGATAAACTCCAGGCACAACAGGTATTTACGCAGCTCCATTTATGAATCCGAATGAAAGAAGTCTCTCTTTAATGTTTTTTTTCCCCTTTTCCCTCGTTTACTAGGTGGAAATGAGGAGCGTCGTTGCCCACCGCACACATACACAGACACGCTTGTTTTCAGCTTTTTCTCTTTCCAAGAGATGCGTAAAAGTCGGCCAAACTGTGCCGCGGTGGCATGCCACGTGCGTGAATGGGGTTCAACTTCAGGAGCTTAAATACTGATTCAACGAATAAAACGAAATATCTGGCTATGATTTTCTTCTTCTTCTCGTCTTATGTTAAAGTGAGCGAAAACGTCTTAAAAATGTAAAAATGAAAAATCAACTTTGTGACGTCTCAGTGACCCATGGCGTGACAATAACTGCACCTGTCCCATCCAACAAGAGGCCGCAGTTCCGACTCATTAAACCATTACAAATGTGTAACGCCTTCACAAACAGGCAGGCAGCAGCTTTATCCCTCCAGACTCCGGAGCGCGTCTTTGAAGCTCAAACTCCTCTGACAGAAACTCCGCTCATCAGTCCCAAAGTCTGAGGAGCGCTGTCGTGAGCGGTATCTTTGACAGCACGTTATCCATGATCCACTCCGCTTATTTCTCTTATTTTAGGCTCCCCTGCTTCTCTCTCCGTGTAAATATGTGTCTCTAGTAACGGATTTCTCTCACGTTGAAATGAAAGAGTGCATTTATCCTCACAGCTCCCCTCCCTCCATCCACCAGACTCCTCTCTGAGCAACTGGTTCACAAACCTCAAACCCACATCTCCCCTTTCTCTCCTCTCCTCGCACTCGTTTTTCTTTTTCAAACACTCAGACCGTTTCTCTCTCCTGTACACTTTTCTTCTTTTTTTATGATTTACGAATAAGGAGTCAAATTTCACTGTTTTTGGCACCGTTTCTATGTGCCTGCAACGGGTGAGAATCAGAGTCAGTTACTGACTGCAGTTAATACAACATTAATCAATCTTTTTTTTCTTTCAGAAACCGTAAAAGACAAAACAAGTGTCACACTGGCAGGGGGATGTGCTCAAAACTCCCAAATCAAATGCTGCTAACGGGGGAATAATGATTTATAGCACTCATCATTTCACAAGACTTAAGAGAGGCTGAGTAAGAGGTGGCCTCTCATTAAAACCAAATTTGGTTTTATGTACCAAGCGCTACTTCTGCTGTGACAGATCAAAATGTCTGATGAAAAGGTGACATGAATCTGAGTCACATGGAAATGAAACAGAAGTGCTCTGAAAAACTGTGGACAATAAACAATACCATAACCTTTGGAGCAGTTATTTGAGATAATTCTGCTCAATTATTTACGAATTAATGATAAAATGTTTAATTCTGTGCTTTAGAATCAGTGCTGTAAAGTCACCCTTTGTTGAAATGCTTCTAGCCTAGTGGGCATCGCTTCAAGCGTGACAAGGGCACCATCTACAGGACAACAGATGTCAATGAATGCTTTCATGAGAAAAGGAATGCCGTAAACCACCGGTTATTGTTTTCACCCTTACCTTATCTCAGCCCCAGCAGGCAACAGAAAGAGGTTTTGGGATAACATGTCATAAAAACACCAAATTAAGAGATTCATTTTTCAAGAATGGTGCTCATTCCTTCAGTAGGTTTTCAGAGATTTGGGGAATCCAAAACAAGGAGCACTAATGTTGCTTTTGAGGCTTGTGGTGACTTATTACTTAATGGTGTTTTTCCATCTGTTATCCAACTCACAATGCTACACTAGCATAAAGTGGCCCAAAAGAGTAATCTGAGCATATAATTTCAGTATGTGTGTTTTGCCATGCATCACACTGAGGCTTTTGATAACTAACTGATCAAAAGTGAGAACACATAAAAATGCAAATTTCACATAAAATCTTGCTTATCCAGGTTTACCACATCCTTAAATTTCAGTCATGCAGTGATCATTATTTTGAGCAGTGGTTTGGGCTAACCACCTTCCATGACATTTGGTATCTGTACTGTTGTACTAATGGCAGGAAAACACATGCTGAACTTATCTTATGTGCCATGATGACAATCTCCTGTCCCACCACATCTAAGAAGTGGCCTATTGGATTCAAATGTGGTGACTATGGAGGCCATTTGAGTACAGTTAACTTGCTGATTTGAGCTTTGTGACATGAGTAGCTTCCCGCTGGAAGCAGCCGTCAGAAGATGGATACACTGTGGGACAGACACGGTCAGCAACAATACTTAGGCAGGCTGTGGTGTTTAAATGATGCTTAGATGGTACCAAGGAGTCATTTCTGGCAAAGATTTTTATGCCAAATGTTGATCCTACCAGCTGAATGTTGCAGAAGTAATCAAAACTCCTCAGTCCAAGGACTATTTTTCCAATCTTCCTATCCAGTTTTGGTGAATTGTAGACTAAGTTTCTTGTTATTAGTGGACATGAGTGGTACCCAGTTTGGTTTTCTGCTGCTGTAGCTCAACTGCTTCAGTTTTTGACATTTAGAGATGCTCTTCTGCATACCGTGGTGTTAACGTATGGTTAATTGATTTACTGTTGCCTTACTTTCAGCTCAAAGTCCCATTTTGGCCATTTTTCTCTGACCCTCGTCATCTACGAGGCCTTTTCATCCAGAGGACTGCTGCTCATGGGATATTTTCTGTTTTTCAGACCAGCCCTTCTAACACCTACAACCATGCCACATATACAGTCACTTAAAGTACCCTTTTCCCCGTTCTGATGCTCAGTTTTGACCATTACTATGTGCCTCACTGCACTGAGTTGCCGCCCTGTGATTTTGCATTAATGAGCAGATGAACCTGTGCACCTAATGAAGTGCAACAGGGCGACTTTAACCCTTGTGTAGTGTTCACGTTTTTATGTCTGTGTAGATTCTCAGTCATCCAGGTCATGGTAATCTAAGGAGCTTGTAAAAGAAAATTGACCCCTTTTCTTAAACATCTTCAAGATACTTAAAGAAGTCCAGTCACTTTTCTTTCATAGCTCCTGAGATGTTCATGTTTTTGTTAGTTAGTCACGTTTTGGGGGTTTGGTGGACGCACCGCATATTGGGCTTTTTCAAAGAAAGAAAATTAAACCCCAAGCCAAACCCAAACCAACCTGATGCCTGCTGGGAGAAGAGAGGATGTTAACAAGCCTTAGCCAAGTGCCAACAGATGTGCTTCCCCTCACACACTAACCATCCCCTAAAGACAGAGTCTGATAGAGAGGGCAGAGTGGGCAGGAGGATCACATCTGCCATGTCTTTATTGGTTTTACCTGTTTGCATATATTTTCCTGAGTTTGCTGTTGTATTTGGTTTGTCGTTCTGTTTTCTTTCCAGTGTTCCTCCCTCTGCTTCTCGTCTCCTCTTTGAAATTCATGAAATACTTTCTCGGACTTCTATCTTTGCAGCTGTGTGCTCTGCATTTGCTCTACATGACTGCCCCCTTTTGGACACACCGCTGTGTGCATGGGTTGGCACTGCCTCTGCTTCCCCTGAAATAGGACTGGCCACCACCCGAAGACCACTGGTGACACTGGATTGTTAGAGTTAAGCACTGAAAGCATGAATTGGGACTCTGCAACTTAACTGTACATTTACTCAAATACTTTACTGAGGTACAGTTTAATGTATTTGTACATAAATATTTCTGTGTCATGCCATTTTCAATATTTTGCATGTAAATATTGTATTTTGTACACCACACCATTTTTTAAAGGTTCATTTATTTTATTTTGCAGATTTTAAACTATAAATATGATAACAGTTTATTCTCTAATGATCAGAATTATGCACAGAATTAAAATTATTTACAACTGCAACTTTAAAGCAGTATACTCATTAATTTGAGGGAAATTAAGTACCGTATTTTTCAGACTATAAGGCGCACTTAAAATTCTTTAATTTTCTCAAAAATCAACAGTGCGCCTTATAATCCGGTGCCGTATGAACTCTGGTTGTGCTTACTGACCTCGAACCGATTTTATGTGGTATATGGTGCTCAAAAATCTGTCAAAAAATGTTTTAGTAGGACTTTGGTAAGCTATGAAGCCACACCGCTTGATGGATCGTCGGAGCATTACGGCTACCGTAGTTGGAATCCTCATCTGGGTCCAAGCTCCGCTTCAGGTCCCAAAGTCAAACGAACATTGCGGCATCACTGAGAGTCAAAAATTGTCTAAATTCTTTCATCTATAATAAAATGATCAGTGTTGCTGCTTTATCAGGTGTAACAATTAAGTTTAACATCCAGGCATCCATGAAAACAGAATTTATTAAATTTAATGGAGTTAGAAGTCATAATACAGCATGTTCTGGTGTATTATGACTGAAAGATTTCTGAAAAAATTAAAACGTACAACTCTGCTATCACTTCCAACATAACTGAAGACAGAAAACTAGACAGTAGTGACTTTTGTAGGGTAACTGAAGTATAGTAACCCGATACTATAACAAGCTAGTATATAATGATTTGCTACGTGATCATAACATAACATATATCATAACATAGCATAACATAAACACAGGCTGTGTCCCAAAACGTAGACTGCATCCACAAATGCGTCCTTCTTTTCCCCGAAATTGAAGGATGGGTCGGGTGTGTCCTTCGTGGCCCACCATATCCCAGAATTCATAGCACAGCCCAGCCAATTCCAGTTTCCAACAATGGCGGCTGCAACTAAGTTTTAATATTACTCTTATCAATCTTTCTGGGTCACAAAATAAACTTTTAACATATTTTCAGGTGAGAAAATAACTGTGTAAACTTCAAATTTCTGCTTGGTTCATCAAGACATCGGATATTTGCAAAAGTGCTCCAGTGTTTTTGGAGACATCTGTTACCCACTAGCTCGATAGCTAGCCGGGGGGTTCAATGGTCGCTCGAGCCGGCGAGAGCAGCGGACTCCCGGCTTCATCGTTTCCAGACCCCCACTGTCTTTCGCTACTTGGGTAAAACATGATATATAAGTCTCTCGGATAACTTTTTTGGTGTTTTTATTTGTTCTGGAGTAAATCGGTTTGGCTGAGATCAAAGTTATTAGATTAGATTTGATTAAATAAAACTTTATTAATCCATCGGGTGGGTTCCTCCGGGATTTTCACACAATGAACGTCAAACAGAAAACTGATTAAACAGAAGTGTGAGACGGTCGAGAATTTACGCCAGTGAACTGTTATATTTTAGATAGCAAGGAGCAGACGGCTAAGTTTATTAAACTCCACCGACACAGCCGTGACGCAAGTCTGAAGGCTAGACTGTCCTATTTCACAGCCTCGCACTTCCGGCCTTCTCGGTCTTTGAAGGATGCGGCCTATGTTTTGGGACACAGCGACAATGTAGCTGAAGGATGAACGCTAACTTTTTTCCACTCGATAAAAGTTAACGTGAGGGTTCCTGGTGGTTAGGGACAAATGCAATTGCATGGCAGGATGCTGTAAACGGACCAAACTTCAGTCAGGAGAACAACTGAGATAATCCATCCACAGTTAGAGGTTACTCATTAATATACTGCAACAACATAGGAATAGAGCAGCTGTGAGAGAATTCAACATTAATGAATCAATGGTATGGAAGTGGAGGAAGCAAGAAGAATGAGCTGAGTAAAGTTTGACTTAATGCGCCGTATGGTCCGAAAAATACGGTATATGTCGTACTAGTTGGCTGATTAAGTAGAATTGTGACTTTTAAGTAATAAATCAAAATACTTATTTCTAAATTTTGCACAAAAAGTTATTAATTGTCAAATCAGGTTTAATTTCTTGTGCAGTCACATTTTTATGTAATACATCAAACATATATATCAGGGCACAGGGATGTGTTTTTCACACCACTTTTTTACTGTATTGATGTCTAATCAAATATTCTTGTGAGCACTGGGCTCCCCTGCCTTGTAATTGTTCTCCTATACCAAATAATTTAAAAAGTCCATGTGGGCTCACATGACAGTGAGATATTATGTTTACAGTTTTACTTTATCAGTGTGGTTTCACCTTTGAGGGACTCCGTCCTGTAAGAGAGACTCATGTTTGTTGCTTTAAATCACCCTACAAGAGTCCAAAAAGACTGACTTTCTTATTTACAGTGTTTTTCACAAGGGATAAAATGAAATGTCACCATCAGCTGTTCGATGACTGAGGTACTTGAACAAAGTATAACAGTAAAACTTTGCTTATTTTATTTTTTCATAAATAAATCTGTGAAAAATGGACTTTCTTCATCGGCTGGGTGGAAAGAAGACATGCTGTCTGCCACAGGATGTATAAAGATGACTGATTTAGTTGAACCCAGTTTTTGACCTTTTGCACAAACAGGTCTCAAAATGGCAATCGCTGGACTTTACAAAAATAAATTAACAATCTGCTGTGACTAGTGACTGTAAATAGTCAAGCTCCATATAATATCTTCTGCTTAAGAGTGTAAAAATATAGCTGTAGTGATAAAAGGATGCAAATACTATGCTGCTGCTATAACAAATGCCTCTTATTACCACTTGGTGTCGCAGTGTTTCAGTATTTGTATCTGTATTTCCTGGCAGAGCAGCCTCGTGGTGTGTGTGCACTCTCTAACCTCTCTTCAAAATTTGTATGGTTTCCTTTTAAAGCTAATTGCATAGCTCATCCGGGGCCAGCTTGTCTTCTGGTTGTCAGTACAATGTCTCGTGATGGTCAGCTGATGTCAGATTCATATTATGCTGAATTCCTCCTTTCCCACTTAAAGGAATGCTGCAGAACATCTTTTTTTTCTATCTCTGGCTTTTCCAGGGTCATCATGTGGCGATGGATTTCTGCCAGCGGCAGCACGCAGTGCACCGGGTTTACAGAGTAAACTCATAAGTGGCCAACACATCTTGAAGGACTCCATTTGCTTTGATTCATGAGTCCAGTGAGGGAAAGTTAATGATTATTGGAAAACTGACCTCACCCTCTCCGGCATTCCCCTTTCATTTACTGCAGAAATGACTTTGGTTTTCATCAGCGTCCTTGACATTATTGCCTCCACTTTCTTTCTTCATCTAGTGTCTCCCTACGCAGAATCCAGCAAGAGGCATCACATATTCCCATGAGCTCTATGCACAATGACTCAAAGAAACATCAAGCAAATATTATTTTTGCAATTATGTATCCTAATGTGTTTGGCACATCTTGGGTTCTGTAACTCGACTAGCAACATAGTTGTGCTAACTGGCAACAGCATTTAATGTCACACGCAATCAAACGCCGCTGTAGACAATCGCTGAGTCTTGCACTGAGGTGAAACCTGTGCGAGAGCCAACTCTCTCTCTCTGTCTGTCTCACACACACACACACACACACACACACACACACACACACACACACACACACACACACACACACAC
>NW_024582565.1:911666-929874 GCF_018398535.1 Haplochromis burtoni
ACCACAGACAAACTGTTTCACACCGGTTGGCATTATGCAGGAGCCCATTAACATCAATCATAAAATCAAACTTTTCAGAGTCACGCTGCTGTGACAAAACAGGTTAAATCAAAGCAGAGCAGATAACTTTTACAGCATTTAGCAACCATTGATGCACATTAAATATAATGTATTTATTTTATTCCATGCACAAGTAAGCACTGTTTTACTTTTTCTAGATCTTTCCCACAACTTTAAAGATGAAAACTGGTTAGACTTTAATATTTATGGGTTAGTTATACCATGCATATTTGCATAATTTTATTAGACTTGATAGTATATTAGATGACCATGTTGTCTTGTAATTTCTGGTCAAAGAATAAGAAATACGCCAGCAGAAACAGTTTCAAACTGCATGCGAGTTTCATAGTGTACAAAACAGCAGCAGAGGCTTTATGTTGGACTGATGTCTGCTGCTCAGTGTGTCTGCTTCGCCCTTTCCAGGCAAATCTGCATTTCAGCATGAGCTGAACATGGAATGTCCGCTGGGTGTACTACTTTAGTTGGCGGCTCTGTGGGATATTTTGCCTGTTGAATGATAAGTAAATCAACGTCAGACCTACAGTCTGGCTATGTAGATAGATAGATGCAGGGCTGTAGGAGACTATAACACCAGTGTGTTAAATTTTATCAGTACAGTACAGCAATTGTGATTTGTGGATAGTTAGACAGTAGTGACAGTGGGGTGTTAGTAGACAAGCCTTTTCCCCTTTCTGTCATCAGGAAGGGAGGCGTCCCCCCTGATGGGTTTGGTTGGAATTCTGCCAGTGTTTGATACTGGTGGTTGTGACTACGTGGCTTATTAAAGAAAGGTAAGCTTTTCATTTTAGTGATACCTGTTATTTTAATTGGTGTTGTTGGTCTTTGGGTTTCCAGTTTCTCCTACCTTCTGTGCACTGATGTCATGGCAGTAACTCATTGCATGGATATGGCATAGTTATTGATGGACTGGTTTGTATATTTCAGAAGCTGCTGATCTACTGGGATTTTCCCACAAAACCATTTAGGGTTTACAGAAAATGGTCTGAAAAAGAGAAAATATCCAATGGGTGCCACTTTTCTTAGTCAAAATAGCTTGCTATACCTGTCAGAGCTCAGAGGAAAATGGCCAGGCTGCTTTGAGCTCATAGGAAAACAAGCAGTTCAGACGAGTATCTCTGAAGGCACAAGAGCACACTTGAAGCTTGAAGCAGATGGGCTACAACAGCAGAAGACCACACCAGGTACTGCTCCTCAGCTAAGAATGGGAGACAGAGGTTCACCAACACCACACATTAAAAAATTAGAAAAATGTTGCCTGGTCTGATGAGTTTCAATTTCCTCTGCAACATTTAGATGATAGAGTCAGAATTTGGCATTATGAAATCATGGATTGGTATCAATAGTTCAGACTGGTGGTGGTGATGTAATGGTGTGGGGATATTTTCTTGGCATGCTTTTGCCCATTAGTACAAACTGAGCATCATTTAAACAGTACCGCCTCTCTGAGTATTACTGCTGATAATGTCCAACCTTTTATGACCACAGTGCACCCATCTTCTGATGGCAGCTTCCAGCAGGATAATGCACCATGTCACATAGCTCAGATTAAAACTCCAACTAATTTTTTCCAACATGACAATGAGTTCACTGTCATCAAATGGCCTCCACAGTCACCAGATCTAATACAGTGCCGTTGGAATGTGGTGGAAGAGGAGATTCACTACATGGATGTGCAGCCACAAAATCTGCAGCAACTGTGTAATGCTATCAGGTCAATATGGACCAAAGTATCTGAGGAATGTTTCCATTTTTTGAAAATCAGAAAATATCTCCTGAACTTTATAAATGGCAACCACACAACCACATTCCAGACAAAAGACAGAGGATTAGTTTAAAAGGAAATATGTTGAAACATGCTTACCTTTGTTAAAGTACAGCTGCATCCATCTGTTTCAGGTAGACACGCCACAGAGCAGAAAGATGATGAGACTTACATTGCTGATGTTCAGTGCCGTGACGCTCTCAATGTTTTGAAACCTTGTTCACTGAATGAGTTGGTCAAGTTCTATCCTGATTATATTTCATTTTGTTGGTGGTTATGTCTTCTAACCCCAATCATAAACAAATAAAGCTGGGAGGCACATATGTGTTGTGTATACGAGAGAATAAGAGCATGCTCTTGTGGTGTTAGCTATAGCAGCAAGAAGAGTTGTGAGCATTTCTGTGTCATGCTGACAGCCCGATGACTCATCAATGAACCAATTTTAAATTGTGTCTTCAGGATCCAAGATTCAATTCAAGTTCTTCAATTGAATCTTTGAAAAATTCCAACAATAACAAAATTTGACAGAAATAAAATAGTATTTTTGGATCTGTCTGGCCCTTAAGGAAAAAAAATTTAGGACCCGAGAGATGCAGTTGACCCTTCAGTTGATCCATCTCCCATTCACTGAAGCCTCACCAGAAATGGTCTCAGTAGAGGGGCTTCTGTCATAAGCCATTCTTACAGAAGGACAACAGGGAGAAAAGGCTAAGTTGTGCCAAATTTGTAGTTTAAATTATCATCAGTATGTACTGAGGAGGTCAGGAGAGAGGTGCAACAGTGAGTGTCTACAACTATTTATAAAACACGGTGGAGGCTCTGTCATGGTTTGGGTTGCATTTCAGCCAGTGGTGTTGGGGATATTTAAAAAACTGAGAGAATTTTGAATGCATAAAAGTCCCATCAGATTTTCATCCAACATGCAATACTATCTGGAAAACATCTGATTGAGAACAGCTTCATTTTTCAGCATGACAGTGATCGCCAAAACACTGCCCATACAGTAAAAGCATACCTGGATAGAATAACATACAATGATACACTACCAGTCATGGATTGGCCTCCCAGAGCCCAGACATCAACAATATCGAAGCAGTCTGGATAAGTATTCCTGAAGAATGAAATGACAAGAAATCTTAACTAACAGAGTTCAGAATGTGGAAGGAATAAAGGTGATCATGCCAAATATTTTTATTCTAGCAAAAGTCAAAGAAATGAGGGGCATCTCAAGACTTTTGAATGTCAAAATGTGTTCTATAATGACTAACACACCACTACACACACTGCGTTTACTATTTATTATGTATTCATGCTGTTGTAAAAGTGTTGGCTTGGTTTCTTGAAGACCAAACTATGAGGGAGAAAGAATTGGAAGAAGATCGTGAATTTCTTTGTGATCAAGTGGAACTCTTAATTAAAGTAGTACATGAAGGCAGTCATAGAGGCAGAACACAGACTGGGAATTGTTGGCATGTTCAGATTGGTACATAATCAGAAGAAGCAGTGGAAATGGGGTAGCCAGACAAGAATGATGAAATCTCGGAGCCTAGGTATAATAATTTGGCTTAATTTTTGTGACTGCTAAGACTAAATGAGGAAACAAGTGCAGACGTCTGTGTCAGTGCTTCCAAACGTCTCAATTTCTGCCAGTCTTGACTAAACCACACGTCTGGGCATTTCAGAGTAAAACTGGGTCAGCAGAGTCTCCAAAAGCCTCTGTTTTAGAGCTAAAAGTAGCATGTTGTGCACTAAATGCAAGTGTTGCAAACTTTCTAAACACTTTGAAACAAAGTTAGTGTGCCTGTAACTGTTACTTTGTGTCATTGCCTTGTTTGTGCATCTGTGTATTTCGGTGTAATCATCTGAAGTGCCCTGACAGGAGTGGCATATTTGTTTAGTCACCGTGTTCAAGTATCGACAGTCTTTTTCCAAAATGGATTACTCCACCTTTAATTTGTTCCCACGAGGAAAGCAGTTGCACTATTTTTGCTCTTTCAGTCATGCACCAATTTCCGAGTAGCAGCTCTGGGAGTTTTTCATGTACACACATGCTTTATGTGTGTGTGCGTGCACATGCGGCAGCCAATAAGTTTTCACAAGGTGTGTTTCCTCCAACCCTGCTTCTCAAATCACAGTGCTCTGCAACCAATCAAATGACACCACAGCGCACCTCACCCAGCATTACGCTGCGTCCAGCTATGACTCGCTGTTCCCAAGTGTGCTTGAGCGAGGAAAGAGATGGAGAGAGTGAGAAAGGGAGAGATAGGGGTGGGGGGGAAGAAGTGGACAAACATGGATGTTAATAGACTTAAATGAGGTTTTCCCGCTCTAATAATTAAAATGAATAATAAGTACAAGTTCAATCATAAAAAGCATTATGGTTGAAATATGTTTTTTCAGTTTACATGTGCACTTTTGTGTGCATGTTGTTTTGCATGTTAATGCATGTGTGAGACTTTACTGAGTGCTGATCCTAAAAACAAGGAGTGAGTCATGTCGATTTAACAGCTGCAGCAGCTGTGATGCCTGATGGTCCCTCTGGATGCTTGCCTTCACACCCCCACCTCCATCTCTTTTGCACTGGACACAAAAAAACCTCAGATGTATGGATGAATGTATAAATGCATGGATGTGTGGATGAATGAATGAATGGATGTATGGATAGATGGATCTACATGTTGCGGTGGAACAGGGGACAGAAGACCAGAGGATAGGCCATATGGGTTCTATTCACACACGGGTTGCTTAAAGGCTGAAACATGATCTGTTTTTAAATGTCACACTTTTTTAACTGCACTGTCTTTTTTAATCATTTAAACATTAACAGTCTAAGCTGGGGAAAGTGCACGAATCCTTGGGCTAATCACATTAACAAAGATAACTGGAGTCAGGAGTATCTGAGCTACTCTGACTTACATTTTCAGTTTGCTTTGCATGCACTGTGCCCCCACAAAAAGAGATCACAAGAGAAAGAGGCGAATGCCCTGAAGGAATTCTTAAACACCAAATAAGGATAAAAAAAATAAAGCAAGACTGCCAACTCAAGGCTTAAATGACTCTTTATTAATAAGCAAATGACTGGAGCTTGTTCATTCTGTTTTGTGTACTGATGAAACTAAGGTGGGATTAAGGCATAAAAAGGACACAAGGCAAAATCTTGATGTTTATATATGGTGGGTGAGCTTAATGACTGCTTTACTGTCTCTGTGCCTATTTAGCTTTCCTTTATTGATGGGGAAAATGGATGTACAAGCACATAATTAGCCTGCAGTGTCAGTTCTTTGCAGCAAAATGTGCCCGACTGTCCTTCCTGTCTCTATAAAGTTCACCCTCCCTCTCTCTATCTGTCTTCAGATGCTATCTCCCATCTCCTCTGTGTCCTGCAGTGTATCTAGAGTTCACCATTAAGTCTGTGATCAGATTTATTACATTCTTCACCTCTACAAAGACTTCATTCAGTTCACCTCCAGCATACTGTAAGACTATTGTCCTATACTTAGAGAAGGATGAGTGTGCTCATGCTACACTGTGATTTTGCAGTTTGGAGATTCCCCTCAGTGAATAGACATGAGGAGCCTCAGCAAATTGAATCCTTGGCCTCATTGTGTATAAGTGAATTTGTCATCTTTTATACAAATAGGACTGAGACTGCCTCTTCAGTCTCTGACTCAGTGTCTCCAAGTCTCTCGGTTGTGCTCCTCTTTGATTTTATTTTCCTTAATGGAAGGACTCTCTGGCCAGATGTTAAAGTGAGGATATTTTGAAGTCTGTCGGTTTGAGTCAGTGGGTCAGGGCGCCAGCCGAATACTTTTGATTTCCAGACTTCTTCCTCTGACCTTTACTGCATGCCTTCCTCTCCCTCTCATGCCTTTTCTTGGCTGAATAACAAACTTCTAATTTAATGGAGGAGGATAATTTGATTTTTGTTTGTGAGCTTATGGATGTGTTTAAAACTGTAGATTTCCATGTGCTGCAGCCAGTCCGGTGTGTGTGTGGCATGATGTCATGTGCACTATTCTTGACCAGTCTTTTACAAGAGACCTCAAAGGTTCCTGGGTGGTCTAATAGTGTTTGCCACAGGAGATTGGTGCACTTTACCTTCAGATGTGTGTGTGTGAGTGTAAATCAATATCCCGGACAGTGACAGTGTAGTGTGTGAGGGTGTTTAACCTGTCATCACACTGCCACATGCATACTTTCCCTATGAATATGTGTATCAGGAAGATGTAGTGGGAATGTGCTGCTTTTTGCCAGCCGTGCTCTCTGAGCACCCACAGGACATTTTTCTTTCTCTGACGCCTCCCACTCCTTTACAATCTAACCCAGAATGCACTTGACCCTTTTCCTCAGTAATTCCTTCAACCAGATCACAAATCACCTGTCTTGACTTTTGTGACACGCACTCAAGTATGCAGGCAAGAACACACTCAACTCCTGCATGCGTGTAAGTCATTTATCAAACGCCACCCTGAGTCAGCCGTGGCCCCGGGGCAGCTAAACTAACCTGCTCCCCCACAAACTTCGACAACACCAACATCTAGTTCCTATTCAGTTATCTGCGATTGCCCATGGTTACTTGTTAGACATGTTCAGGTGGTGTCAAGTTTCCACTTAAATCTGATGGATGAAGAGCAGCAGTTGTTAATCATTGTGTATATGCATGTCTGTATTTTTTTCCTACAGTATATCCGTTACTGTTTCTCTTACAGTGTTGGCGTGCAGTATGTTTGTCCAGAGTTTGCCAAGGTATTCCCATATCTTCTTTTCCTTGCTATGTTTTCTCTAAAGCCAACAACCTGCAGAAATAACGATGCTGTCAGGATGTCATCAGCAGACACGAGTGCGCTCGGTGTCCTCTTAGTTATCCAGACTGCTTTTTTCACCTGTTTTTGTGCACAGTGTTTTATAAAGTGCATGTAGAGTGTGGGTGTTGGATGGTGTGTGTGAAAAGTTGACAGAATGTGTGTTTTCAGTTTTCTCTGTGAAATGCATGTTTTGAAGGCGTTTTGAAGGGGGCCAGACAGCTGCCTTTTACTGCCCCAGGGGGCAATAAACAGAGAGGGAGGGGCAGTTATTTACCTTTTTTATTAGGGCAGGAGGCAGAGGAGGGGACTTTATTGGGGTCACACCGTAACTATACACAGCTGCAGGGCAAGAAGAGAAATAAAGATGAGATAGTTCTTTAAAGAAAAAAGTTTTGTCAACGCTAAATTCCTCCCTCAGGAATCCATCTGTACTTTTTTTCACTTATTACATGACCGTAAATGTGTGTGGGATATTGTTTTGTCAATTCCCCCCCTGCCTCTTCCATTTCCAGGACCCTTAATGGCCTGCTTGTTGTTAAGCACATCTGCTGTCAATCAGCTGTACCCTGTAATCCAAGTGGCATTTCCTGCCATTAGAGGCACGCCCACTGCCCGAACTCTGACCATTTGACGATTGGTCAAGAGGTTCAACGTCTGGCCCAAAAAGATCTCGGGCTGACCTCTATTTGTCCAGTAACGCTCCACAGTTGCAATAATATAAAATCCATAAATGAGGACATTTAATGGATTAGGCTGACCTGTCAGAGATTCCTTTTAACCTTTTTTCCAAGAAGATCAATACCACTCTTGTGTCTGGGTCTCATCTACCTCAAATGGATAGTTAGCTAGCTTCAACAACCCTGCTCTGTGTATAGGCAGCAACACCCAGCTACCAACACCTCTAAACATGAAGTGTAAGATTAAAAAAAAACACATGTAAAAAAGTAGGTAAGGTCCTAACATTTGGTATTTATAGACTTTTTTTATTTTTTTATTATATCACATTAACTAGTTGTGCTGGTTTGGGCAATTTTGCTGCCTCTGACTATAAACAATTTTAAAGGCTTTAACAATTGGTGAGCAGATATCTGTTTCGTCTTCTGGTCATTGTTTACAAATAAATATGTTTTCTTAATAATAAAAAGCTAAATAATCATCAGGTGAAACCAGGTGAAACTCCACATCGACTGTTTACCTGCACATGCAACCAAAGCCTATGCAAATCTAATTGGTCAATAGAACTCGAACTACAGTAGAAACCTGTTGTCTACAGATTCTGCATTTTTATATGCAGACACATTACGTGGACAAAAGTAGTTGGCCATCTAAATCTTACACCTACAGGAGCTGCTTGGTTATGGAAATCCATCCACTCCTGGTGCAGCTTTTGCATTGCTGTTACTGCCAGACTGGGTATGAACTTATATTATATATGTTATTGAATCAGCAGAGTCCTGGAAGACAGATTACTTAAATCAATGTGTCAAGCCAAACACATATAATAAAGACATACGTGAAGGCTGGGATTTCCTGTAATTTTCTTCTCCTAAATTCAAACGTAACTGAGCTTACCCTCTGTCTGAAAAACCTTAGAAACAATGTGTCTATTTTCAGCAGGATATGTCCTTGAAGATGCATATCAAACAAATACGTAGGACTGCTTTCTTTATTCTGTGTCTCAGATTAATCCTGAAAAGCTAGTTTGTGCATTTGTTACTTTTATGCTGGAAAATTATAATTCACTACCGTCAGGTTGCTCTTAAAGCTCTCTGAAAAGCTTTCACCTGATCCAAAATGCCTCAGTGAGTCTGGACAGGGATCAGAAAGACAGAGCATATTTCTCCCATACTGGCCTCTCTTTATTGCCTCCCTGTTAAATCCTGAATCAAATCTAAAATCCTTCTCCTTTCATACAAGGTCTTGAATGATCAACTCAGGACTCACTGTAGATTTTTATTGTAATAGAGCACTTCACTCTCAGACTGCTGGCTTTCTTGTGTTTCCTGGGATATTTAAAAGTAGAATGGGAGGCTGAGTCTCCGGCTATCCGGCAACTTTCTTGTGGGGTCAACTCCAATTTTGGATTTTGGAGAAAGACACTCTCTTTACATTCCAAATGAGGCTTAAAACCTGCCTTTTTGATAAAGCATGTAGTTAGTTTTGTTAGTTATCCTTTAGTTACACTACTGGAGGCCCAAGCATGCTGCGAGCCTTTCCCATGGTGCACTGAGCACTTTTTTCACTGCCTGTGTGTTTATATACGACTGCAGCATGTCGCTATATTTTTGTAATTTCTCTTCTTTATTCTATGTTTTTTCTCTTCTCTTTTTCCTGTCCAGTCATGGTGGATGGCTGCCCCCCCCTCGAATTGGATGCTGCTGGAACTTTCTTCCTGGTAAAAGGGAGTTTTTCCTTCCCACTATTGCAAAGTGCTTGCTCGTTGTGGTTGGGGTTTTCTCCAGTACTGTAGTGTCTTTACCTTACAGTGAAAAATGACTTGAGGCAACTGTTGTCATGATTTGGTGCTATATAAATCAACTTGAATTTAATTGAATTTGTTCCTAAATGCTTCCCCTTTGCCATAATATCACTTACAGCTCATTATTATACTCTTGGATTGGTGCATACCAGGTGTGGTGTGACCCAGTACTTTTGCCCATATAGTGGCCACATGTCTAGGCCTTAAATATGTAAAGGTGGAATCAATCTTCTCATCTAACTCTTGACTGGAAAGTGAGTAAGTGGATTAAAAACACAACATATCCCTGAAGTCAAGCAGCCTTTTAGGGCTTTAAAAGTATGAATCATTTAACCAACTGGCAAATAATATGGAAATAAAAGAAATGAGAGCCAGCTGCCGGGGAAACATTGCAAGATGAAACTGTGAGAGAAGAATAAGGAGGACATGTGGCACCGAGATGACTGACAGAGAGAGGGAAGGGAGGGACGGGAGGTTGGGAGGAAGCAAGACTAAACGGGAGGGGACAGACAAGTTATTCTAGTTGCAGACAGCTGACAGCAAACCCAAAATAAGATGGAGCCGTCTAATGGGCACACATTCTGCAGCTACACTCACAAACCATAAAACACTGCTGGCACTGTTAAATGCGCTTCTGCTCCTAATGGTTTTCAACACAGGAGAGCAAAGAGTCGAGCTGAGTTAATGTCGTAGTTTATTGTTTTCCCATAGAAAGTGTTGTTTCCTACGATCACATTTCGTATAAAAGAGACACAATGTAAAAACCGACTCTAGCGTAGTAATAAATATAAAATGTCATCATGAGATAGAAAAAGGTTAAAGTTGTGAGGGCAAGGCAACAGAGAGGACAGAGGGACACATCAAAACTGACCCGGAGACTGGAAGAACTCATAGATTGGTTTACACGTCTACAAATATAGTCTCACACCCCATCTCCTTCCACACACACACTCACACTCAAACACACACAATACCAAATACACAAGATGTTCCTTAGCAAGTCTAATACAATGCAGAAGACATGTTCATGTTCAAATCTTCAGCTGGTCACGTTTGATGGGTCTGGAAAGACAGACAGATAGCACAGTAGCTAAGACTCTAGTGCACATGTGACATGCTAGATATAATTACCACACCTATTATATAGTGAAGCTAACATGGATGCTGGAATAAAACTATAGGCTGCTATTTCCCAGCTCTGACAAAGAGGAGCAATGACACAAAGCGGTGATGCTGTAGACACGGGGCGCGCTGAAAGGGCGAAAAGTGAGAAGTGCTCTTGTTCATTGTTGTCGTTCGTAGACTCTGGTGCATATCACATCATCTGCTCTCATGGTCTGAAAAGAAAGAGAGGGCAATGAGGGCAGTTAATGAGGATACTCGCACACACTGAGGCAAAAGTACTGGCATGGAGTTAGCCATAAATTCATTTTTAAAAAGTTAAAGCTTTCACAGAACAGCCATTCATGTTAATCCACCCTAAAAGTCCAGTTTTTATTGCCTCCAGCAGTTATGACTAACATAATGTCACTGTGCCAAACTGTTTTGACCAATCACTGTGTATGCAAAGAGTAAACACACTTTGCTTGCTTTCCCTCTCTCTCTTACACACACACAAACACTACAACTACGCTGGCTTCTAAAAACCAGTTGTGGGTTTGGTGCTTAACAAGACTTCAGGAGTCTTAAATGTGAACTATTTACTGCCAGCCCTCAAGCTAGCATCTCCCCATAAATACTTACTGTGTTTGCAATTTCTGCACTTTAAAAACAGTTTACTCCAGACTGAAGCCTGCGTGGTATCTTATCTCTAGCCGAACTGGTTTACTGGGTCAAATAAGAATTTTAATTAATCTAATTTAATTTAATTACATCAGAAAGTTTGTTTTAATCAACATGAAGTGCTAGCTGGGTGGGGTTCCCCATTAAGTGCAATTATGCTTCTGTGTTTATGTTTTCATTAGATTAGTATTTTATTGTAAGAAGGCAGCAGATATAAGTGGACTCCAAAAAGGTTATTTGAGCACAATAACTCAACTCTGTGTGGTGAGTGTCTCGCAAACACATGCAGCTAATGTCAGAAGTGCAATGCTACAGCCCATGCAGCCCTCGTTGCTATAAACAAAAGAATATTTCTAGGTTTCACAAGTAAAACAAGATCGACGTAGCAGCTTTTGTCATGGTCTGTTTGTCAGCCAGTTGTCTTGCTGTGACACAGAGTACACACTTTGTTCATGTGATGACAACTGAACTGTCTTCACGACAGCTGAATAAAATTTTGCTGATGGCAGAGTTTAAATAAGGGGAAACAACCTGGACTAAAGGACAAGCCCCCCCCCCCCCAAACTGCAGTACTTTGATTGGGCACTTGAGGCTGGCACCAAAAGTAAGCCAATCCCCACAGACTGTAATTAAAAGATGGGCATAGCCAACGTGAAGATAACCTTCTTATCTTCATTTTTGACTCGAATGAGGACCATGATTTAGATATAACATAATTATTGTGTATTAAAGTTAAAAGTGCGAACTGAGAGCATAAACTCATTGGGGGAGCATTTAATGATGTCATAGATCATGTGAGCTCAAGAGTTGTTGCACCCATAGACTTCTACACAGCTGGACTTCTTTTTGTAGCCAGAGGAGTCATGAGCTATTAGGTATTAGAAAAAAAATGCAGGGTTAAAGCATTTCTGCACTTGGTTTACGAGTCCTAGAACTGATGAGCATCTATTTTATACAGCCTGTAGTTGATCCACATAGACAAAATAAACAGGTTTACAAACTGGTCTCTCAAGCTAATTTCCCCCTTCATGGCCACTATGTTAAGGGTGTAGCTTCTTCGACTGACAGGTGACTGGTAGCTCATGCAGATGTTGCTGGTTGGTGACTGCTGGGTTACTGAATTGGACCATGTCACTGTGTTTCTTGTGCTATATGCTGCACAGCAGTTAGCAAATGTCTGTGTGTGTGTGATCCTGTATAAATTAGGGATGTCAAATTTCCTGAAATTAGCTGACAACTTCGCACCTCATCCTATGGTCCAATTGCGATTATTTATGGCTACAAAATGATAAATGGGGATGTTCACAACGCTAAGGTCAAGGCTTCAAAGTGTAGATTGGAGGCAGCACAGTGGCAATGTCCATTTTTTATATACAGTTCATAGTTCATTTTAAGATTTACTCCTTAGCCACTTTTTTAATAATGATCTTTAAAACACACATTAAAAATTTTTTTTTAGTTAATTTGAAGTCTGAAAATTCAGTTTAGTAGTAGATCAGTAGTGGATAGTATACAATAATTTGTGAACTATAATCTATGGTAAAGCTTTGCACTTGTTAGTCTCCAAATCTAAACTCTTGCTCAGGTGATAGTTTGTGTGTTTTACCAAGATCAGCTTGCTGTCACTGGTGATCTCTCGGGTCCAAGATGTCTTAGGCCCCTCTCCTTTCTGCAGAGTCTGCTCACAGCTGATCTTGCTGTCTGTTTCCCAACGTGGAAAACTCTGAAAAGCCATTAGACCCACGAATGAATGCACAAATAAATGGACATGAATAAATACAATGCCATTTGTAGGGAAGGGAACTTAATGAGGGAGTGTCTAATGGAGAGAGAGCACAAAAAGGCATTAGCAGGGTGATCACTGAGAGGTGATAACTCGTGACGCGCTCATCGTTAGTAGAGCGAAGCGCTGGCTGGGTTGCATGTGTTTGCTTTGGAAACGGCTGAACAGAGGCCATCTATGGGAAATTGGAGAGAGTAGCGGGGAGAATTAGGGAGGGACAGAGGGTAGCAAAGGGCAAGTAGGGGGAACGGAGGGAAGATGGGAAGTTGAAAGGGATTGTAAAGTGTGTGAAGGAGTGCAGTGTAGCATGATAGGCCTTCAGAGACCGAGGGAGGGGTAAAGCTGTGCTATCAGTCCAAATATGATGAAAAGCCAAATTAAACAGATTGATGTAATCTACACAGCTCCCACCCATATCTACTGTGTATTTGGTTATTATGTGTGTGTCCATGTGTAGTCCAAGAAGAGATGAAGTGCATTTAGTAATATATTCATGTCCATATTTTGTGTACCGTGCAGGGACGCCCATCCACAGTGGTCTCATTGAACTCCTGCCCAACAGTGAAGGTGATGTGGGTGGTTCGGACTGTGGTCGATGTTTTAATAGAGAGTGTTTCTCCATCCTGAGTAATCTCCACCAGGGGCTTGGAGGCTGCCTTCACTGCAATCTTGCGTAGCATCACGTTCACACCTACACAAACAAGCAACAGAAATGTGTGAGAAGAGATTTCCAGAAAAGACAACACATAATGACAAAAAAACATAGTGCCAATGCTCTTACACAGCTAAATGCGGTGCCTTGAATTAACACTACTGCTTCCACTAAAACTAAAAATATTCCCTGGGACATTGGTAAACTCAGTTCATGGAGATGGATCTTTTTTTCCCCCTGTGCTTGTGTATTAGAGTGTAAACAAAAACACAAGCAAACAAAGACAAGCAAGCCCTGTATCGGCTGTGTGGTTGTGTTTGAGTGTTGTTGTGTTGCTGCTTATCTGCAATGTCTTTCTGCACACACGGGGCAAAATTTGGAGCAGACTTGAAATGCACAGTGCTTTCCAATAATGATTGCACAGGAAACAATGAGGTCATATGACAAAGCATGCCTCAATCCCCCTCCACAGACTTAATCATCGTTGCGACCATGCAAACACACGCTTACTGACTTTAACACTCACACCGTGATTGCGATTTGCACTTCCTGAAGTGTAATCTCAGTTATTCCCCTTTTTTCTGTTTCTAGGGAAAAAGCATAACTCATTCAATATTTTGTGTGACTGTAAAAGGCTTCTCCATACGGGGGCAGTTTGTGGTATGTTGGTCATCTCACAATGATTTCACAAAAGAGTGACCAGAACAGCACTCCCAAGAAAAAGACAAGTCACGTAAAATCTAACTAATGTTAGTGTTTGGTAACTTTAGCCACATTTATAAACTAATCTGCAGTATTACTTTTAATAAAATTAATTTCCCCAGCCTTTTTTCCCACTGAAATGTGCTTAAAAGTTTAAAAAAAATTGTGAAGGAGAAAAAGGTTTGTCCAATAGTGATTATCTGAAAAGGGGAAGGAGGAAAAAAATGATGTTACCCCGTGGGAAAAGAGAGGGAACAAGGAGAAGACCGGTGTGGGGGAGGGAGGTTGGGGGCCTGGGCAGACGAGGGGCAGCGGTCTGCGTGTGGTGTGCGAAGATCTCTGTCCAAGTGTGAGGGGAAGTGTGTGTATGCCGCCCAGTGTGTATCTGCTGCGAGTTGGGTTTCACACTTCTCACCTCTCACACATTCCCACCTGTCACCAAGTGTAAATATATACAGAGAGAAATGCACAGTCATTTGCCATGCATTGGGTTGTCCAGCCTATGCCCTGTGTATAATTTGTATGCACTGTACAAGCAGCTTCATATATATAAATGCATTGTGAGCTTGTGGTGTGCAGATGAATGTCCACTCATTGGAAAGACATTATTTTGCAGGAATTACTTATACCTTTTTTGCTCCAGGTAATTATTAATACTTCCAAGTACTTAAATATTATGTTATGCTAATAATTCTCAACATTTCAGGGGGCATTTGCAGTATGTGTGTGTTTACATTGTGGAACGACTTGCTTTATTTAATTTGGTTATATAAATACTTTTTTCCTCCATGCTGTGACGGGGTGGCAAAAGTTTGAAAATGTGATTATTTATTTATTTTTTATTATTGTAAATCACTGCACATCATAGCTGCTACTGTGCATTTATACATGTGCTTTATAGCTTTACTCACAATGTAGCCTATTTTCAGTTTTTTTCCCCCACAGATACCATATGTAATGACTCCTTGTGCACGACCAAGGATAAAAGCCTAGAAGTGAAAATGTGGCCCCCATCAGTTTTTTGTCTTAGACGCTGCTGGCCTGCCAAAACCTTTGGAAGCCACAGAGGGATACGAAGGTTCTCAAGGTATTCCCCGCTGTTAATTTTTGTGACCGAAATTCTTTAATTCACACAAGTTTCACCACTGGGGGACAAACACAATTTCAGACAGACGGTCAGGGTCAGAGGTCAAAGATCATAGGGCAGAGGAAGCATTTGGGACATGGAGAGATGAGGGTAGAGGGAGGAGAGCTGGAATGAGGAAAGGAAGAGAGGATAGATGGAGGGAATAGGGTAGTAGGTGATGACAGTATGCATCCAGCTGTGCTTTGCCTCCAATGAAACCAGGGATCAGAGCCCATTCCCCTCTGTCAGTCATCCCAATGTAGAGGTAAATTAAAGGAACACATGCAGTCATGGGTGTTTGTGTGTGTGTATGTGTGTGTGTGTGTATGTATGTGTGTGTGTGTGTATGTGTGTGTGTGTGTAGTAGTTACACAGCATTCCTGCTGTTGGAATGTTGTCTTATAATAATAACAAGAGATAAAATAATTCAAATACAAAGTGCACAAAGCAGGCGCATCGCAAGAACAATGCATTTTAGAACATATGCTAAAACCATTTAAGGAGAAATAAAAGAAAAAGAAGAGTATTTAAAAAATCAGGTGATGAAAGCATATCTTAAGAGGAGATTTAAAGGTTGTTACAGGCGCTTAGATCTCTCTTTTCATCGAAAAGTCATAGAAACGTCCTTTTAGACAGACAGTATACGCATAAAATATCCTGTCCTCGCATTATTGCGCACGGTGCCATATTTGCCTTTGGTCAGAATATTCTGGATCAAACAGACCTTAAAACTAACCGGTGGTCTTTCATTTGTGTGGTGGTGGTACGGGATTCATGTAGTTCAGTTACCTCTATATGTGTAGGTAGCTAAGAGACTAAGATAAAGGCGGTGTTGTTGGCGCTTTGCGATAAAACGGATTCCAGGTGTGCACTGCCAAGTCATCTAATGAAAATTGGCTACTAACGACAGATGCGCGCCTGTAGTGCGCCCTACAGGCACACGCTCACGCACACACTGGCCGGTTTACAAATGAGCCAGACAAAAAAACAGCGTGGATCTCAGCGGCAGGTATTTGTTCTTCTCTCGGACTGTCACTTCGGATAACGATGCCACTATCCTGCACTGTATTGTGTCATAACGGTCCTCTTTAAAAACACACGCAAACAATCTGAGGTTGAGACACAGACAGATGTGTCGCCGTTTGTCGCTATTGTGTTAGCAGGGGAGGCCAAAAGGGGAGATGAGAGAGGATAAAAAAAAAAGGGGGGGGCTGGCTGGGGGCCAAGAACGGAGTTTGGGGTTCTGCAGCAGAATGACAAAGACCCCCCACCCATGCAGTACGCTGGTGCACGGACGCAGAGGTAGACTCACAATGTGCTGAGAAAGCTACAGTTTGAGCTGACACATCTGATCTGTCTCTATGAACAGAACTAAAAGCTTCACCAGGAACCACTGACGCATAAAAACGTTCAAACTGCCACTTACAGTGATGATGATTTAAGAAAAAAACAAACAAACCTTGCTTCACATTACTTACCTAACACTTTCAAGAGTTCCTCAAAATTTTCAGAGCTCTTCATCTCCCAAGTGCCGGAGAAATCTGGGATTTTACGCTCCATGCTCGGCGATAGTTTGCTTAGTGGTGTGGACTAGATAAGCTGTCAGGTCCTGGGTTGCAGTCAGTGCGCGTCTGTGCGTCAAAAATGAACAAGTTGTGTGTGCGCCAGATGGCTTGGATCTGTCCGTGACTTGGTTTTGCCTTCTTCCCGGGATGAGAGACCTACTGACAGCAGCTCTTATCTCATCTATCTAGCAGTGCACGTTATAAGCATTTGCACTTCAAATGAATGACACGGAGCGCAAAGATACTTGTGTAGGGATGCACACGCCCCTTTCTGAACGGACACGCCCCGGAGGCCGACAGATTACAGGCACAGGCCCACAGTGCTTTAACCTGAGAACACCCCAGCAAGCACTCTGTGCACTTCGGCCCAGGGAGACGCCGTTTGGAGACCCCTCTCATCCATACGCGCACCTGTCACCACCCAAACTAACCACTCCCCGAAACTCCCGCGTGCTCTGTTTATTAGGTGTTTAGCCACTTACTTTAGGCAATTACATTAACTACATATTACCATCAATGTTGTCATTGCAAAACAGAAAGGATGTAACCAGGTCAGTATTGACAGAACATGTCGTCTTGGCAGGGCGGCGCAAAGGAAGAACAAGTCAACTGCCAACCTGAAGAGATGGCGGAGCGGTTTGTGTGGGTGTGTGATGAGAGCGAGAGAGAGAGAAAGAGAGAGTGAGAGAGGGGCCAAGTTCATCTCGCAGCCTCCGGTACGCCCTGGTTCTGTGTCATAAAAATATAAGCAGAGGTAATGGGATACATCTAACGGCTGCAACTGGTGGGCTAGCCTGCGTCAGAGGAAAAAACAACCCGAACCCATGAGGGAAATATATTACGTGGGGCTGGGATTAAAATAAGAGGTGGTATTGGCGCAGGTCAGCGGTGGCTCTCCTTATTAAAGTTTTTCGCCCCCCCCGCTGGCGGAAGAAAGAGGAGGGGAGGAGACGCGTCAGGCGGGGTCAGGGGCCCTGCGGGGTCGGAAGGTAGTCCTATAAAGAACACACGGAAATGCACACGCACACACACCGTATGTATGCGCGCTCACGCACGCGCTGATGATGGATGGCAACTGGACAAAGCAGACGTTAACTATTGACTCTTGATGGATGATCCCATCCGCTAATTCTGCACGGCGAATTAGCGCGAGGTAACCCGGGCGACTTTAAGGCGCGGGCATTAGCCCCCATACCCCCACGGCTTAGGATTTAAGCTTCACGCACACACCGGCTCAGTGTCAGTGTTATAACAAAGACACAGTGACTAACAGAGGTCAATAACAGTGTCAGATTGATATTTGGTAACCTGATATGCGCTTTTGCGCACAGCTCTGCGTTCAGTTGCTTTGGTTTGCATCGGGCCCGGCGGGTCTGTTTGATGTGAACAAAGCTTGCTCTCATTGTTTCCTTCATCTACACACACACACACACACACACACACACACACACACACACACACACACACACAC
>NW_024582565.1:930466-966915 GCF_018398535.1 Haplochromis burtoni
TGTGATGCTGCATGTCAGCACGTGATGACAAAGCAAAGCTCAACATTCAGATCCACTCAACCGTGCCCCGCTCCTCTCAGCCTCTCTCTTGCCCCCCATTCCTTCCCTCCATTCCTCTTTTCCTTTCTGTCTCTCCTTTACCTCATGCTACTTTCTCCCCCCCCCTTTCTTCTCTTTTTCGACCTTCTCCACCTCCTCCTCCTCCTCCTCCTCCTGTCAAGCTTTTGTTCTTTTGTTCTGCTTTGACACATTCCTCAAGCATGTTGAGGAGAGGGAAGAGGCAAAAACAGAAGGGGAGAGGATGGAAAGGAGAAGAAAAAAGGAGGGGGGGCTAGTTAGTGAGAAAGTTAGAGACTGAAGTGCATGTCAATTTTTGTCTCTTTGTTGTGGGGAGAAGGATAGGGAGAGTGAGTCAGCAAGAGAGAGCAAGGAGATCAAAAGCCAACAGCGATGGAGAGGTTAAGAGAAGTGGATGAATGAAGGCGACAGATTAAGATCTGTCTTCGGAGGTGTAAGAAGTATTATTTTCCTGCTCCTGCGCCAACTTTATCTAAGCTATTTCCTTATGTTCCAGCTATTATCCTCACATATACTGTTTACTTCTTTTGTTCTGTCATCTTCATCTTTCTGTGTTCTTTCTCATACCAAGATTATTATTGGTAACCGATATCACCAACTGCCATCACAGAGACTGACAGGCAGGCTGCACCATGTGCAATCTAAACAGAATCTCTTGTGTCCTGTTTACAGTCATTTTTGGCTCTTATCAGCATGGCTACAAACATTCAGCATTTATAGAAACAATAACATAAAGCAGCAATAATACCATAGAAGAAGAGTACAACGCAGAAAAAAATTCGGGGTTCTGTTTGAGAAATAATCATACAATTAGTTTTGACAATGAAAATATTTACTATTTCCAGCTTATGCACAATCAGATTTTTCAAACTTTCTAACTAATGTGACTAAATGACATCAGCAAAAGCTGATAATAACTAAGCCAGTGTTTTCATCAAATCAAATGCAGCAGCAGCAGCAGCAGGGGTGACACACATGCAGCTTCCAGGCCACTAAGGGTCCAGTAGGTCCCCTTGGCTGTGTGTCTTGTGTCTCTGCAAAGTAAAAACTGCAGAGACATAGAACAGACGCATCACTGGAGTTTTAGCTGTCTCTTGTCCTGCAGACACCTTTGAGACATTGCCCATCTGCAACCTTCTTATCGATCAGGACATTAACCATGCTGCACCAGTAAACCAGTTTAGCTAAAGGGTTGTTCTGAAGAATTTCTTTGATTTATGACACTAGTGTTTCTTTGCCTTGACAACAGACAGCAAGAATGCAGGAAAACTGACGTATTTGAAAAATTCTGCATAGTTTGTAGGACATCAAAGGTTGTGAATAATCACGATAATATAATAAACCTGTTTTCTAAATTAATCTTTCTTTAAATGAGAACCTTTTCAGAATGTACTTGTACTTCTTTGAACTAATAGAAAGGGAAACATTTGGAGATGTGCGGTTTCAGAGGTAGTGATGGGTTCAGTTTAATACTTCAATGGCTTGAAATTGGATCACACAGAAAGGAATGAGGATGCTAAATAATTGGTTATGTGGAGCCTGCTGCACTTTGCCAAATGCTATTATTAAGGAAGGTTTGTTCATTTCTGTGATGAGAAGCACAATTAATCTGAATCCTTTACACAGTTGTTTAATTAGAATAAAACTGGGCCGACTGTGACACTGACATCCTTGGTGATACCATGAAACAGTTAAACGAAATCATTTGGTTAAACACTCTATACCCTGCAATCTTCACAGTTGTGTCGCTGGCAGCAGAGAATTTCCAGCTGTATTTCCTTCTCTGTGTTACATTTAAAACAGACTGAGCCTTGTATCAACACCCTCCCTAGGGTGACCTGTACCATATCTCCACACTCACTTCCTCTTATGCTGCGTATTGTTTCCTATTTCCTCTCCTCATTCAAATGACACAGATTTGAACCATATCTGTGAAAGTTACAATCTACAGACTATTTACTGTTCCAAAGTTTCCTCATGTGGTCATGAAAGAAAACAGGAAAAAAGCTCACACCATATTAGATTTAATGCAAATTGTATCTAAAGTATGTCTAAAATGTGGGTGTCCTATTTCAGATGTCTTATCGTATTTGTGTTGCAATAAGAATAAAAAAATATAGCGACATGTATGCACAAGTTGGAGCCTGTGCGTATGAATGCGATCAGTCGGGTTAAAGCCACACTTCAGTGGCATTCTCCACTTTATCATGCCGATGACCTCCAGTAAAAATTCTCACCCACTAACCTTAGTAATCCCAGATGTGAACTTGACCCAGGCCTTCCAAACTGCCAGCTCCTGGAAGTCATTATTACTGGCCTTTACCCTCACAGGAAACCACTGGGCAAGAAGTGCACATGCCTGCAGACTAACATTCCCCAAATTACCGTATCTCTCTTTTATGATTTAACCCTGGGTCCGTGTGGGCTTGAGACCTCCCCAAAGAGTCATGAGATGAATCGGGCGCCTTTTAGATGACTAATAGAACAGGAAAGAACACAAAACATTTACGTGACACAAGACTGTGTCTTTTTTTGTAATCTTTTCACTTTTTGCACAAAATGCATGACAGCTGAACCTCTTCCAGCCTCTAAAAATTACATGCCGAGACATAAATACATTTAAAGGGGGTCACAGCATTAAAACATTTGCGAACCCCTGCTCTGTGTGACTTTCACAACAGTTGCAGACACACATGTTCGCAGCCAATAGTGTGTGCAGCACTGTTGGCTGCTGGCATGCTGACCCAGCAAACCGTATGGGGCTGATTAGAGATGGCAGTATTTAACTGTGTACATGGAAGAGAGGCAGAGAGATCAAACCAAAGAGCAGAGGAAAGATAAGAAATTAGAAAAGTTAAGAGCGCACGTCTGTGTGTGTAGCATGTTTAGATATCTTTGTGAGGACCAAAAATTGGAATTCTACTATCCTTGTGGGGACCAACAGTTTAAGGGTTTAAGGGTTAGGGTTAAGCGTTCACTTTTGATGGTTAGGAGCAGCAGCTAGGGAAAGCATTATGTCAAAACATGAAAACAAGTTTGCGTGTGTGTGTGTGTGTGTGTGTGTGTGTGGGTGTGAGGGTGTGTGTGTGTGTGTGTGTTTCCCCACATAACGGTTACTCTTCCTTATTATTTTTCTTGGTAATGGAAATCATCAGACACAGATTGTTCCTGACACACACACACACACACACACACACACACACACACACACACACACACACACACACACACACTCACACACACACACACACACACACACACACACACACACACACATCATCATGCAGGGAGTTTTGCATTTAAAGTATCACTAATGGACACTGTGTGTGTGCGCCTATGTGTTGCATACATGAGACTGAACCTCTAGATGCCTTTGCAGTTGCAGCCAGACGCCTGTATTACTCACACTCAATTCGTATTGTCCTTCAGAGCTCCTCCCTGCTTTCGCCCCGCTCCCAAAACCCCCTCTTCTCTTCTTCTCTCCCCCCTCGTCTTTGTGCTTGTAATTATCACATTTGTTATGAGCCGGTCTGGACAGCAGGAGAGCAAGCGCAGGGAGAGGTTGATTAGGAAGGGGAGGAGATGGCTGTGACTGTGAGCACTGAATGAAAAGGAGCTGGAGAAATAGATTACGTCGAGCTTGTCTTTATTTGGTCCTCCTTGTGTGTTCAATGCTTGAAGTTTTCCCTGTGTTTCCCTCTGTACACTGTCACCTGCACTTAATCTGAGGTGACAACTGCACTGAGTGATGCTGAATTGTCGTGCAGCCAACAGAAGACAGCAGATGAGAAGGATGAAGAAGAAAAGAGGAGAGCAGTGAGGTCAGAGAGGCAAAGAAAGGAACTGAGGGAGGCTGAGGTGTTCATGAAGAAGGTTTTGTGAAATACAGCTAGCATATGCGGACTGGAGAAAAATGGAAAGCTGAGAAGACAAACAAGAGCTGGTTCCCATACTTTTATTGCTTTTCACCTTATTTTATGTGTTTTGTTTTCCTGAAAACCCCAAAAAAGTTCAATAAAAGTCCAGCCCTGCTTTTATCGTATCAGCCCTCCTTCTTCTTGCATCCTACGACTCTGCCCCTCCACCCTCGCTCTGCCTCTCACTCCGCACTCATTCTTTTATTCTCCCGCTGCCTTTCCTCTTTGACCCGAGTCAACGATTGTTGTCCACTTTTGCTTTTTCCTCAGCCACGATTGTGTGTCAGTAGTGTCTCCAGAAGGCAATGTTCTCATCTGTTTAAGTTTGTCCGTGCATTTGTGCACATATGGATGCATGCACGACTGGACAGTATGTGTGCATGCGATGATGTCATAGATGAAGAATTGCTATAGTTAAATACTTGGCGCAGGTCATCCTCTGGTCACTGTTGCTGTATGTGACCACAGTGTGTCCCCAAAGACTCTACAATTAACTGACACGGTGTCAGATTTATGCTTTATTGTTCTCTCGATTGCTTTGAATAGCAGTAGATCTGCATATCAGTGAGTTTGAGGCAGAAAACTGGAAAATGGCATTAAGCTCTGTGATTTCTTCACTGATCCTCTGACTTTGCCAAAGACGTGTGAGAAAATAAATGCTCAATATAAGGTTTAAAAAGCTTTTATTCACCTGCCTTTGCAAAAACATGATGGGGAAGAAAGCTACGAGAGATAGCTATACATGAAATGGAAAGGTGTGATGAAATTTTACGAGGTGCAGTGCATAGAGATGGAGTCATCTGTGATACTTTCGGTGTTGCTGTACAAGAAAAACCAAGTGAAGAATTGTCATTTCTTGTCAAATTCCAAGCAAGTCATCACTTCTTTTATTTTTGATTAACTTTTCTGCAAATCAATGAGCCTATTGTTTCATTCGCACTTCTATTCATTCATATCAGTGTAGTGTGGCTTTGTACAAGCAGATGTATACAAAATAAGCTCAATAAGAACTCCATAACTTTTTAAAGTATGCAAGAAATATTTTCTCTTGATAATAACACCTCCACCCTGCTTATTTTGCTATTTGAGTCTAATGCTTACACTTTAGAGGTGCTAAAAGTTCAGTGTTTTTCATCATCCATCCATCCATCCATTCGCTTATCCTTTTCAGGGAGCCTATCCCAGCTGTCATAGGGCGAAAGGCGGGGTACACCCTGGACAGGTCGCCAGTCTGTCGCAGGGCTAACACATAGGGACAGACAACCATTCACACCTAGTGGCAATTTGGATTAACCAATTAACCTATCCCCACAAGCTGCATGTCTTTGGACGGTGGAAGGAAGCCGGAGTACCCAGAGAGAACCCACACAAACACGGGGAGAACATGCAAACTCCACACAGAAAGACCCCGGCCTGATGGTGGAATTGAACTCAGGACCTTCTTGCTGTGCGGCAACAGTGGCCACCGTGCTGCCTATGTGTTTTTCATCATGTTTTACTGTAAATGGCTCAGCAGCACAAAGTTTTTGCTGGCGTAGTACCTGACCTCCACATTTGATACTATACGTGACTGTCATTTTAGCTTGATAGCTTGACATACTGGGTGAGTGTACTGGGTTCTGTGTTGGAGTGGTTCTGTGGCTTATAAATTAACCTCCTCGTCTGCGTCTCTTGCCTGCTGTGTGGCACAAGGTTCTGTTTCTGGCACTTTACAGTTTCTTGTATATCCACTCCCTCTTTAGCTCATTTTAAGCTTTTTAAAGGGCTTTTATTATCACTGCTACACAGATGACATTCAGTTATATACCTCTTTTAAGCCCAAAGATGTTTTAAAATGACAAATTCTGCATAGTTTATAATAGACTCTATTAAAAGATGGGTGGCTGACAGTATTCTCCAACTTAATAATGAGAGGTTACAAACAGAAGTCCTTGTTTGTGTCCTCCAACATATGGAAACACCAGGTTTCCTCGCGACTTTTCCTAAATCTTCTATCAGGAACCGTTTTTAAAAATAGCAGCAGGGCCCTGGGGTCATTTGTTCAGGCCCTGCTTGCTGTGCAGCATAACTAGGAGCGTTTGCAGTGGTCCCCAGATTCTGGAGCTCTTCCCTACTGAGCCTGAGATCTGTGGACTCAGTGGTTTAAAAAGCAGCTAAACGCTCGTCTTTGTCACCTTGTTTTTCAGAAACGTTCTGTCTGTATGTTTTTAGTATCTTGTTGTGATTCACATTGTAATTTTTATCCTGAAAAGTGCTGTATAAGTAAAGTTTTATTCTATGTCATTCTTTTAAAAGGGGTCAGGTGGTCTCCAGGTCAGAGTTCAATTTTTATTTATTTATTTATTTATTTTTGCACAGAGCCCAAAACAAGAGGGGACATTCAACTGAATGGTAAAAAATAAATAAAGACCAAAAAAATCCCAAAGTTGTTTATTCACAATCTGATCTGTACTGTCCCAACGTATCATATTACCTGTTATCTTACTTATATTTGTGGGATTCTTTGATCCAAAAAGGTTGTTGCACTTTAAAAACTCTTCAAGACTAATTTGCAAACAAATGTTGGAAGTTTAGGACGATCATCTCACAGAGACCGCTGCAACAATCTAGTCTCACCAACAGCAAGCGAAAATGAGCCAAAACGAAATTCTAGCAAAGAGTAAAATGCATGTGTGTTGGAAGATTTGTTTCTATGATGTATCATGTGCCGGCCGTTATAATGACCATGACAAAGTAGACATAGCATGGGAAAAACCTAGCAGAGTTGCAGATGACTTTTTAAGTATTGTCATTCTGCAGTTTACCATCAAACTTTATATTCTAACCAAGTTGATTAGGCTCATACGATGTGACTTGCAATAAAATACATGACCGATGAATTCTCACAGGATGTAGCTGTAGGTGCCTAAAAAGACTCTAAACAACTAAAAGTTTTTCTCTTTTAGAATAAAAGATGAAGGAACCTTTTATATTTTTAAATGAATTTAAGCCTGAAGGCTGTTTGTACTGTGATGCTCAGGCTTTGCTTGGATCCTGGGATTTTGGTGAGTAGCCTAATGAGCAACTCTCCTGCCATCTGGTGGTGGCAAACTGACGGTGCTGTGTCTAAGTCTTCAAACTCTTTATAACCTTTTGGCTCCACACGTAGAAGATGTCTGGGCATGTGAGCCTACTGTAACTAATCAAACTATTGTTATTAGTGTTTACAGGGGTTTAGTGCCCTCGGCTTTGCGTGACTGCAGGCCTGCTCATGCGCCTGCAGGGACAGGTGGAGTCCCAACACCCACAAGTCATCCTGATAATTTTGTTTGTGTTTTTGTCTCTCTGAGAACCAGTTTTAATGTGATACAGTGTGGCAGCAGTTCACCCAGGCCTTAATTTGTTGCAGAGCTTCTTAAGAAGGCTATGTCAAAGCTGCGAGTTAGCTCTTATGCTGTTAATGTTCATTTAACACCACAAAGTGCAAAATGAGAATAATAAAAGGTCAGCTCCAATCACCACAAAGCCGGTAGACAGATTTGAGCTGAATCCGAGCTACTTGGCATTTCTGGCTCTATTATGGGAAAAGTGTTGTTTGCCAATTCTGGCACAAAAATATTGAGCTGAGCCAAGCTTTGGTTGTGACAGGTTTTATGTGGGCCATGTGCCACAATATACCTGACAGTTGGCTCATGCAGCGGGGCCTGTGGTTGAGTTGAGACAGGCTTTCAGCCCACTCAACCTTCATCAGCCTGAGTTAACACTGTCAGTGAACTGGCTTAGTAGAAAACTGTAAATATGGTGCACACGTGGGCACAGCATTTGTTGCTGAATGGGCAAATTGGGGAAATTCTAATGCAAACTCAGGAAAATGGTGACCCCTCAACAGCAACAATGACTCGTATATCACAAAGTATCTTATTTCAGTAAGTTTCTATTTCATATTTATTCTGCATAGTTTAGTTCAGAGTGGAGATACATGCTTGCAATATTTAATATTGGTGTTGCTGTATATTGTATCATTTTGGAACACCCACCCTGTTGTAAATATGTTTAATGACAGAGCTGAAAAGGTGCATCTTAAATTAAATACACAAGGTCTCATATGAGGGTGGATAACAAGTCAAATAAAAATGAAGAAAAGGAAACGGTCTACTTTTGTATCACTGACTCAAGGACTGTAGTGTCTTTATTCTTTTCCCATCTTTAAACCTTTCCCTTGCAAACACCCATGTCAGTATAAGTGCAGTAAAAATGCAGCAGTGCCTCTTTGTAATGGAAACTTTTAACATTCTTCTCATCTCTGTGCCAAGCTGACCTGGCTGAATGGGAGGCTCAATAGTGCCTCATTTTGATTCCCTGTAATCTTTTAATGCAACATGTAATCGACTTGTTACAGCTGGCTTGTAAGGCCCTAACACATAAATGACAGCTACTGCCTGCCTGATGAACATCACTTAGTAACAAAAAAAAGAAAACACGCAACCGGAAAAAACAGAGGTCTAGTGCACAGACGTAATGAGATGAGCGACGCCAAGGAAGGGCAGCGCTAAAGAGAAGGCCACATAAATAGCCACAACCCTCCTTTATCATCAGAGGGCAACACCAAGAACTCAAATTGCAGAGATCATAACCAAATGCACAAACACACTCGCAAAAAATAGCAGTGCCTGTGAAGTGTAACAATCTCTATTTATCTTTTGCATTGAATCTTCTGTGTTCTGCGACCTGTGAACTTGTAAATAACGTGCCTATAAATGATTCTGTGCTTGTGGTTCTTCTTGTTCTCTTTTTGAGAACCCCTCAACCCATTTGTGTGTAAAATCAATTTATTTTAAATTTCTGTGACACCTTTCTCCCTTTTCATTAACAAGCTGCGTCTAAGATACGTCACTTCACTGACTACATCCTCAAAAGTATAAAAAAAAAACCTGAAGAGGTAGAAAGAAGTCAGCTTGGCAAACCTATGGATCCACTTCTCATCTCAGGAGGTCGAACGTAAGAAGAAGCCAGCAGAGGGTGCTAATCTGAATCAGCAGAGACCAGAGAGGCACTGTGGCAAAGATGTGTTAAGATTGTGATTGAAAGCAGCTCATATGCTGATTTTTTTCCTTAATCTCAGACTACATCTGTATTTAACCACACCTGAAAACTCTTATTTCATTTAGTTAAACTGCCATCATGTGCATGTTAAGCTATTCAGCATAGTGATGAGCAATTTGAGTTTCAAGTGCACGCGTCTTCATGGTCTGATATTTCCTGTGGTTTTTGCATCGCATGCAATAAGTGTACACACAGTGAGGTACCGATACTTTCATCACTGACAGACGACAAACCCATTTGGTTAATTTGCTGGAAGGAAGAACAAAGCAAATATTAATTTCTTGAATTTTGAAACTGAACTACTGGTGTGACGAGACTTCTTGTTATGAATGTATAATAAATATATCAGCTGCTCCAAACAAAGCTCACCCAAACAATAGTTATTATCAGTCTTCTGTGCAGCTTGAATGGCTTTGCTGTCTAATTGCTGCACTTTCACTGTAGCTTTTGTGGACTAATTAGCAGGCAAATCAGTTAAAACAAGACAAATCTAGAGACACAATCTTCACATGGTTGTCATCTACCTCATTTGTAAACATGAATCACTAACTACTGGTGGATTAAAATAAAAGATGTGGATGGATTGGGGCGATTCGTTGAGTTTGTGTCAGAGAAAGATGAAAGAAAAATTCCTGCAGTTGCTTTTTGAGAATTTTTATTAAATTTACTCTTCATGGGCTCATAATTTAGCACCAATAATTTTATTTTTGAGTCAGTCTCAAGAGACCACTGTTGTTATTCAAACCCTGCACACCATGTCTGCATGTCCACAATCAAATTATTCAAATCAAACTCATAGACAGACTCACCTGAGCAGTACATGCATAAAAAAGTAGCAACATTTGTTACAAAAATCCATCTTTAAATAACTGAATACTTGACTTTTTTTTGTTTGTTTTAATATTGCTTTGAAGTCAGAAACTCCAAATCAAATTTCATGACTGAAATGTGAACTCAATTGAAAAGCCTTCAGATAAAAAAACAAAAACAAATCCATAACATTTAACAATTTAAAAAAAGCTTATAAGGAATAACAAAGTAAACAACAACCAGAGCCATGTCGTTTTTAAGCTGGGAGCATGGCTTATCCTGGGGTCCTGGCAGGCTTTGGCATTGTTATCAGGCTTCAGGTTCGTGGGGTTTCCCTCAAAATGGACCGGCACACACTCGTTGTCCAACACTTCACAGGCCAGGATCAGGTGTTTGGTGTCCCTTTGGACACTTTTGATACCACAAGTGTCCTTAAAACTTCTCACTGTGACAAAGGTGAAAGGCTGCTGGCTGATGCACAGGTTATCCTTGTACGTCTTTCCTCCATTCTTTGAGCAGACGGCCTTCACCCTCTTCAGTTCCTTTGGATCAAGGAAGGACTGTGTGGGTCTGCTACAGTCCCCGATATTCTTAATGTAACTAAACCACTCATTTTGATCAAGGGTCGTAGGAGTTCCATTGCGAACGTGGCGATCCATGAAGGTTTTGAAGCCTTTTTTCCAAGTGGAGAGCTGGCAGGGAGCATCGCTTATGGCAACAGTTTGATGTCCCAGAAAAAGACAGACGGCAAGCGAGAGGTAAGTCCTGGGAGCAGCCATTACCCAGCGGTCCTGCAGAGAGCGAGAAGAGTTATCAAGGCGCTATAAAGAAGTCGTGAACAAACACGTTACAGCTTTTCGCTGAACAGTACATAAAAAGCAGCTGAATTAGCGACAGAGCCACAGCTGACTGTCTGTGCAGTTTTTAAAACATGAAAACGGGAGCAGAAGTAGAAAACCGCTGCTTATTTGAGACAACTTCCTACCTTTGGCAGCTGCTGGTTCTTCTGTGAGATATAGAAGTGAAAGAGCTCCAGATGTGAGACGACTGCGCTGTCTTTCAGTTCTCTGTGCCGTAGGAGTAGGAGTGGCCAGAACTTGTGCATTACATAAGGCCGACCACATGGCTATGCTTCAGAGCAGTGATTGTGGAGAGGAAGGCGATCCAGTGACTGCTATAAATACTAAAGGTCCAGTGAGCTATTTTGGCTACTCACTGTCTGAGTCTGCTGCATTGAAGGGCTGCTTTTTGTAACACGTTAATTTAATTATGCAGATTATTATCATGTTTCAACCAATACATCACTGTCTCTGTTTTGATAACCTAGCCTATGTTACTGCAGACGTGACCTTTCAATTATAAATCATCTGACATCATAGTCAGCGTAAATTATAGTTAAGATTGAAACACAGGAATACTTAAAATTGCTTGAGATGTCATCAAAAGTCAGAATATGTTACAAATGAAGAAATCATATCTCATATACAGTGGCTTGCAAAAAGTATTCTGCCCCCTTGAACGTTTCCTCATTTTGTCACATTACAGCCACAAACATGAATCAATTTGATTGTAATTCCACGTGAAAGACCAACACAAAGTGGTGTACACGTGAGAAGTGGAACAAAAATCATACATGATTCCAAACATTTTTTACAAATAAATAACTGAAAAGTGGGGTGTGTGTAATTATTCAGCCCCCTGAGTCAATGCTTTGTAGAACCACCTTTGCTTCAACCACAGCTGCCAGTCTTTTGGGGTATGTCTCTACCAGCTTTGCACATCTAGAGACTGAAATCCTTACCCATTCTTCTTTGCAAAACAGCTCCAGCTGAATATTTACGCACACCCCACTTTTCAGTTATTTATTTGTAAAAAATGTTTTGGAATCATGTATGTTTTTGGTTCCACTTCTCACATGTACAACACTTTGTGTTGGTCTTTCACGTGGCATTACAATAAAATTGATTCATGTTTGTGGCTGTAATGTGACAAAATTTGGAAAAGTTCAAGGGGGCCGAATACTTTTGCAAGCCACTGTATATGTGATTGAAATAAATCATTTATATTTTTATATTAAATCCATGAAATTTAACATCAAATAAAGAAAAAGGGTTAATGAGATCAGATGTTTGAATGGCTTCGCTTTCGTAAGTGAAGTGTAACCAAACTTCCTCATTGTCTTTTCTCGCTTTCATCTGAGTTGTGATCTAATCTTCAGGCCTCCAGAGCACAAAACAACTGTGACATTAAACACACGTTTATGTTCATTAAAAACGGATTAATACACATAAAGCTAAGAAGGTCTTTTCAGCTGATTTTGCTGTGGTTCCACAAAGAGAGCAGGCCATAGTGAAAACATGGGGACCATAATCTCCTCTAATTTACTGGTACTACCAGTATCAGTACTGGTATCAGTCATGACTCTTAAACAAATCATAGGTGTCATATGTTGTCACTGCAGTCTTCAGGAATGATCTATGTCATATGCAGCTGGTCACGTGTACAGTATGCTGAAAGGCAGTTTAGTTTTTTCATAATAAAGCTCCGCTGGATTGCACCCTCATCATGATCTCCAGCAGGAATCAACCCAGTGTCCTTCTGCTTACTAAGCAACCATGTTAACCACTACAATCCAGAGACACCTCCAGCTTTAAGTGTTTTACTGCTGTAGTATTTTGCATCATGAACACACACGTTACTCTTTTTGCTGATATGTTACTTCATTTAAGAAAAATGCCTAAATAAGTTTGTTACATTTCGGTATCAAATATCAAAAGTGCCTCTTCAGTCTTTTTATTTTTTCTCTGCAGATGTGAAAGCACCCTCCACCTCAAGTAGGAAAGGCAGAAGAAACAAAATTAGACAGCCTTGCCTCGCAGCTGTCATTTTACAGCTCTGTCAGGTTGTATGACATGAATATGACACGTGGCTCTGCTGCATCAACAGTTTTGTCCTGGCCCACTGCTCCATCTCATGATTTCAGATAAAACACACAATGGCCATGATATTTTGGGTTAGGAATTCACTTTTTATGGTTAGGGTTAAGGTGAATGAATAGGGAAAACTTTATGTCAAGCAGCATCCTCAAACTTCCACAGCTCTCAACATTTCTTACTTGATCACATGCAATCATGCAAAACCACTTTGTGAGCCAGATATTAACACGCGGTCATATGTAATCAAGAATCGGCAAGTTTGACATTCAGGTGTTTTAATGTGGTGTCCATGTTGACAAGTTAGCTGAAAACGAACACATAAAGAGGACGTATAGCACCCAAACCCTCGATGGAATAACTAAATGCACATAAATAAAACTGATTTACAACAAAATCTGCTGATTTCAGTTCAGAGCCAGAAATGTTCAGATATCGTGTATTTTATACAAATAAAACCTGCTTCAACTCTCGTGTGCATTGTTATCAAATTTTCTTCAATTCTTAGGTTTTAGTGAAAAATAAAATAATTTTAATTACGATTATTAATGTGCCAAGTGACGTGTGCTTACAGTTCAAAGAACAAAGTGAACGAGATAAAATACCGCCCCACTGTGATAAAAACAACAGAATGTTTATCCCCCAAAGTATTTACATGAGTCGGTCATATATTCCAGCCATGCATGAGCCATACCTGAAAAAAAAACCCAGCAAAACTGCATATTTACACCAACTGCTCCCTGTGCAAACTGAGGAAATGTCATACGCCAGACAGAAATGGTCCGGGCAGCAGGTGGCTTCTCCTGTGTCCAAGTCCCTTCACTTTTTTTATAAGCTGCTCCTTCTTCTTCTTTTAGCGTTTTGTAAATGATAAAGTAAAAACATGTTCCTTCCTCTCCCCTGAGGAGATGTGGATCAGCAATAAACTCACTGATGAGAGGGACAGTGTTTGATGTTGCTGTGAGCTAGGGCACACTCTGAGGTGACAGCAAGGACTCTTCTTTCTTTTCTGCTTCTGAAGTCGAGTTCATAGCCATGTCTTGTTTTTCCTCTTTTTCCTTCTCTGAATCCTTTGTCCTGAAACGTCAAAGCGAAGAGTTATCCCCACCGATTAATCGCACATACTTCAAAACTTCTCAGATAGTTTTTTTTTTTTTTAAATGTCAGTGTAGTTTATCCAGAAGAGGTCGCTCCTTGTCCAAAAATACAGCTCAGCCCCGGTAAGGCTCCATTATATGATTAAAAAACAAAAAAAGAAAACTAAAAATGATCAAACACGGGTGTTTTAGGAACCTATGAGGGAAGGGGATAAATTAGTAGAGTCAAGAGAAAATAAACTAGCAGAGGGGGACATGTAACAAAGAATGCCCACTGGATTTACTGTGTCACTGTCACGTTGCAGTACAGCAAGAGTACATTTTTTTCATCACATATTTTGGATATACTAATGACATTTTGCTTTAAATGTATATAAATATCCTTCTATCCTTATCCATTTTTTCCACTTGAGTTCAGGGTCACAGGAAGGAGCTGGAGCCTATTGCAGCTGTCATAGGGAAAGAGGTGGAGTAAACAAGCCCCCATTCATATAAATGTCCTGGAAGTTCATTCAGATGTCGTAACAGAAGCTTTAAGAATCTGTGGATATATATCCTGTCTTTCAGGTTGGTCGTGTCATATCAACTGCCATGTAATACTATAAAACGCATTCATAGAGTTGAAAAGTTATGGTATAAAAATGTATTGTCTTTTTTTTTTTCATTTCCTTCCAGCTTTACTCTGTTTGGGAAACATTAAACATGTGATCTAATCCAACACAGAAGCTCTGTCAGGTTACTGAAGCATTTCAGTTCAGTTCAGGTTTATTTATAAAGTATCAGATCACAACAGTTGTTGCCTCATGGCGATTTATATCGTAAAGTAAGGAGCCTACCGTAATGCAGAGAAAAATCTGGTCCAGCCTAGAAAAACATGCACAGTCGGCCCCCTTATAGCTTCTGTGCAGAAATGTCAGTGCATTTAGAAGAAATCAGAGGTTGTGTCCCCAGAAAGCCTTGATGTGCCATTCAGACTCTAGTGGATCCTTGTGTTCTCACGTTGTTACACTGGTTTAAAACACAAGAGTATTTAAAAATGGAAAGCTATCAGCTATTCGCAAGAGCAGCGAATGATGAAAAGTTTCCTGTTGCCACTTTAAATCAACTAAACTTTAGCCAGTAGAGACAGATATTATTATTCCTTCCCATGTAAATTTACAGTTTAAGAGACAGTCCAACACAGTCACGTATGTATCCAGTGAGCACTGAGTACATTAGAAGACAGAGGACAGAACTCTAACACCTAAAACTTTAGGATTAAGGACTACTCTTCTTACTAATGACAGATGTTTAAGAAATTCTAACTGTACTCTGGAGGATTTCTTGGAAGTTAAAATGTCTCACAGTCTTTAGTAGGTACTCTAAGAATGTCTAACTCATGAGGATAAGTTATTGTGAATAGGTGGTTAAAAAAAGAATAAACTACGTCTGAGAGGTTGAAATTAAAGTTTTGAGGTCAGGGGTCATAATTTTGAACAGTGACCTTGGCATGGGAGCAGGCCGGTTATTGTGCAGGACATCCCAGCTAGAGGTAGAGCTGTCACAAGACCAAAAGATGGAATCACATGACAGGAACAGAAGAACAAAACAGAGAGTTAACATTTCAAAGAGGCTGTATGCAAGTGTTTTCTTCCCACTGTGCTCTCGTTAGTCTGAGGGACCGGAGATGAGATTTTAATGTAAAGTTTAAAGCAGATTAACAAAATGAAAGCTGATGGTTTCCCAAACTCCTCGAGGGATCTAATAATCCATTTTGAGAAGTGCTGAAGAAAGCAGTGAAGATGTTAGCTCTTTCCCCCATGAAGACAACATTTGACGACTTCCACTGTACCATCGTTGATGAGGTTTGACACCTGAGTGCATATTATTTATATACCCCCCCCCCCCCCCCCCCCCTCACCACCACTACCACCACCGACACAAACACCCAGTCATTCTGGAAGAAAGGCCTCAAATATGACAGAAACTGTTCAGCACAAAAAAAAGAGACAGTGTTTACACATAGTAGGCATCCAAGGGGAAAAGAGTTAAATCGCTCGGGCATGGGAAGAGCTCATACTTTCATTAATCAGTGGTAATCATGAGAGAAGGGCAGCGAATTATGAAATTGGCATGTTATTGCAGCAGAGGTCAAAGGATCGGATTATTCCCAGCACTGATCTTAGTGCTAATTTTATCTTTTCATTTCTTTCTTTACATTTCTATTACAGCCCAACCAACACTGGTAATGGTAAAAATGATCATATTTAAGTTAAAACCATCTGATATTGTAACTAAATCAAAATATATCCACAGTTTTGTCCATGCCAGTGTATTCGTTGGACTCTAATTTATGTCTGCTTCTCAGCATACTGTAATTAATGATTTATATGTAGATTACTATGAGATCACCATTGTTTTCATTCACAGGGATCGAAAACAGAATGAATGTGTCTATAAGCCGATCAAAGATCTGCGCTGAGGACGCCCGACAAAGTCAATGCTAGCCAAAAGCTCTGTCAGTATTCAGGTCAGGTAAAGCACCTGTTTACCACGACTGCTTCAAATTGGAGGAGTTTAAAAAATCTGCCAAGAGAAAGGAGTTGGAGTGAGGCGATCCCCCCCAAAGTTTCTACAGGTAAACAGTGAAGTGAAACCAAAAAGAAAAACAGAAAGACCACAATGTGCTTTTGAAAGAGTGGAAAGAAAAAACAGCAACGAGACTATGGAAATGACGAAGCAATGCAGTAAAAACCTTTTACCGTATTGTCTTCACGATGAAGCGAACGATAACCGCCAGGCCTACACAGCCACACATCACTCCTATCACTATGGCTGTTACTTCTCCTGCAGGGATGACCACAGAGACAAACAGGAAAGCAATAAAAAGTGAACAGAAATACAGAAATAAAGCAATTCAGCGAATTAAAAAAGCGATTCTACAAAAAGCGACAGCAAAGATATGCATGGAAATAACTGCTAGTCTTACCAGACGAGAGCTCCTTCCCCGATTCTACAAAATACAGAATAAATAATCATTTTGTTATTTTTCGTCTCACACGGAGCAACCAATCGGTTAATCTTGCTGTTCAACTTGTAGTGTTGTGAAATGTTATGTCCACTCAGTCTTGCTGCCTTTTCAAGAGTGCTGATATCACAGGCTTTCCAGTTCAGCCACTCATTACAATGAGCATTTTACACAAATTCTTTCTCCTTTGTTTTTGTCTGCCACTCTGTCTCTCTCTTTCACTTCTCTCTCTGTCTCTTTTTCCTCTTCCCTCTTCTCTTGCGATTACAATGGAGACAGTGTTCAGTTTCTAAAAAATCCTTTTCTCCAATAAGCTTGCAAAGAAACACTTTTTCCTTTTCCATCACTTCCCCTTATTCTCTCTCTTTTTCTCTTTAATCATGCCATCCTAAGGTTATTGTCTCTCAAACAAAATCACCGGCAATCATTAGTATTCCCACATTTCTCCTCACTTTTCACGCTTTAAATACATTGTACTAATTGCTTGCTTTGCTCTACATGGTCACCCACTGACTTTATTGTACTCATTGTTCTTTGTATCACGAGCAGCAGATTGGCATTACAATCACTCAGTGTAGAAGGGCTAAAGTGGGGTAACACTTCAAAGCAGACTGGCTGCGACCTGTCCCAAATCCGCATTTCTTCAGTCTGAAAGGCTAAAAAGAATATTCTGCTAATATTCTAACCAAGTACCATTTTTCTAAGTGCTCATATGCAAATATGTGACTTCCTGTGCACCACAGCAACATGAAAGAGAGAATTTCATGTCTCTTTTAATTATCTGGTTGTAGTTACTCTGTCTGACCTGCAGAAAAGGAGGTGAAGATGACTCTGTGGTTGAGTGGCTGTGTTGCACGGTAGTTGTCCTGCAGCAGCATCCTGTCTGGTTCTTCAGCTTTACTGGAGTAAAGGATTTTCTCCAACTTCAGCAGCTGGAGTGGAGAGATAAAAAGGAGAAGAAGAGCAGTTACACTGAGTTCTAGACTGCACGTGGAAAGCAAGTTTATATCCTTCTGGTAGAATAAAAGCTGTCAGTTATAGTGTAGTGCTGAAAGTTAAGTCAAAGTCACAAAAACATTCCAAGTTTACACTTTCTGTTACAAATAAAGAAAATATAACACTGCTGGAGTAGGACAGGATTTTCTGGACCATATGCAGGCAGCTCCTCGGCCAGTATTTAGTGCTGATATGTCTGCCTGGGACATGCTGGGTTGATGTTCTCATCAGAGGCAGATACAACCAATGAGCATTGCACAGCTGCAGGATGCACTCATCACATCCACAGGAAGCCATAACATGTCTAAACAGGTAAATATGTTGTTGGTAAGATAATGTTTTGTTATCTTAAAGGGATAATAAGTTCTGTGAGATATGTTTTTACATATATTTATCATGATAAAAAAAATAAAATAATGGATTGGATTTATATAGCGCTTTTCAAGGCACCCAAAGCGCTTTACAATGCCACTATTCATTCACACACTGGTGGAGTGTGTGAATGTGCAAGCTACGGTTGTAGCCACAGCTGCCCTGGGGCAGACTGACAGAAGGGAGGCTGCCATATCGCGCCATCGGCCCCTCTGGCCAACACCAGTAGGCGGTAGGGTAAAGTGTCTTGCCCAAGGACACAACGACCAGGACAGAGAGCCCGGGGATCGAACCGGCGACCTTCTGGTTACAGATACGCTTCCCAACCCCCTGAGCCACGGTCGCCCCATGAAAAAATAATACATTTCACTTTGATTTTAAAGTAAAAATAGGATTAATGTTGTACTCAATATGCTCAATCGACCTGTTTCATATTAGTGAGGAAAAACATAACTAGCTGAGCAAAAAATGAGGCATGTTTGTTCTCTTTTTGCACTGTTTAGAGATTAGAGATTTTAGATGTGCAGACCTGGGCTACTGAGATTTGAACCCTTTTATGGAAAAGGGTCCAGATAACACTCTGGTGGCACGGCGGTGTTGTCAGGGAGCCGTTGTATCGATAGTATCGCCCAAGATCCTCAGGAAGCAAAGACTGCACGTCAAAGGCTGGGATGAACGCTTTCTGGTCTGATTATGGATGAAAGGAGAAGAAGAAATGTGTAAATACCCAAAACAACACGTTTTTTTTATCCTCTTAAAACTTAACTGCTTTTAATTTAAAACATTTTGTTACGGTGACAAGCAGAGCTGAAAAGAACTGATTTATGTTTAATTACTGAAAATTATTAAATAGTGAGATCACTTAAAAGAACACAAACACTGTAAATGATTAAATGTAAAGAAACTGTGAAACAATGACGTGGTTTAAAAATATTTGTAGGAGGATGAAGCTGAAAATGGACCCCAGCCTAAAACCTGTCTCACATGTCAATACTGTGGTTGAGTCCACCTGCTCTCATTCGAGAAGTCAAAAAATAAGCCCATCCTATCTAGATGCCACCTAAAGACACTGATCCATGCATTTATCACCTCTCGCCTGGATTTCTGAAATCCTCTTTGGATTGGAATTAGCCAGGCCTCCCTCTCACGTCTACAGCTGGTACAAAATGCTGCTGCACAATTTTTAACTGGTACAAGCAAACAATTGCATATAATCCCAGTTTTAGCATCCCTTCACTGACTTCCTGTTAAGTTTCGATCCATTGTAAAATTGTTTTATTTGTTTTTAAGTCTCTTAATGGTCTTGCCCCTTGTTGTTTGTCTGAGCTGCTTCACCCTTACATGCTATCACGTGCTCTTAGATCAGCTAGCCAGGTGTTTTTGACTCTCCCAAAGACATTTTATAAATCCAAGGAGAAAGAGCCTTTGCAGCTTTTGCTCCTAAAATGTGGAATGAGCTATAGCTGGAGGCCAGGCAGGCTCCATCTCTCACTGTTTTTAAAAACACACCTTTTCTCCTTGGCTTTGACCCAGTGTGAGTTTCTGTCTTAAACTTTTACCCTTTGTATGCACCTGTACTATTTCTAATGTTCTTCAGCTCCTATGTATTAACTTATAGCTGATTTATTGTTTTATTTTTGTTCTCGTAGTTTTTGTAAAGCCCTTTGGTTAGCTGTTTTCTTGTTTTAAAGTGCTTTAGGAATAAAGTGGAAGTGGACGAAGACTTACCTGCATGCCTGATGCGACTCAGATAGTTGAGGATGTTGTTAAACGCCGGGTTTGTCTCCTCACCTGTCTGGGAAAAGTCGGGCTTAAATGATCACTAAAATGCTCAAAAATATTCCAGCTAATGAGTGTAAGATTTACACCTTTTACTTTTTTATGATTATATGGATAGCTGCTGTGTGACAAAATTGTTTCATTACCACAATGAGAATTCCTAAAACAGCCAAACCGTCTTTCTGGGTCATCGCTGCAGACATGTTTGGGTAGAGCTCAGAGTTGTAGTGCACCACATGGAGCTGGAGGGAGTAGGAGGACACGCAGTATTTTTAAAAATTCACTCTGACAAGGAAGAAGGCGGTGAAGAGAGGCTTGGGTTTAAAACTGACAGACAGAAAAAGCTGGATGCAAACTCAGTCCTGAAAAGCACTGAAATGTCTCATTATGCTGTAAAAGCCCAAATGCAAGTTCATTTTTTAAAAATGATAATTGTCCTTTTCTTAAAGGTGTATCTATATTCAGCTCACCTTCATCCTTACTCCACTCTTTTACCTTCTTTCTTCTACCTTGTTCACTCTTTCCAAATTTTATTCGGTCACCTACTCGTGTCTTTCCCTCTTTTAAATTCTGTATTTATTTTTTTTAATTAACATTAAGTCAACACAAATGTTTCTTGGATGTCATTTCCCCCCTTAGCTTCTCGTCAGTGGGCTGTTTCATTATCACAGTAAACCAAAATTAAATCAACAAAAAAAGTGACACAAAGATTTAAATATAGAATATAAGAAGATCTTTAAATATACCGATGCAATTCCAAAAATGAATAATTGTATTTGTTAAAATAACATTTATCTTTATAGGAGGGTATATTATATAGTTGTTATTAATATGTTATATTTAAACAAATATTTATTTAATCTCAATCATCACTAAAAAATGAAAAACACAATCAAAAATAGTTTATCAGAGAATATAAAAAGTCTCTCATTTAATTGTGTCAATTTTTAGTTAAATGCTTACTGCATTTACTGCATGTGCCAAAGATAAATAGCACAGCCGTTTTACATAGTTTTATGCACGCGAGAGGAAGCGATGAATTTCTTTGTGACTATTTCCATCTGCAAATTCACACATTTACTGCTGTAATTGTTGATACATATTGTGTGTAGTCACATATTTGTAACCAAGAAATCTGCCTCCTGTCATGCTGCCACAGAATTTGGTGTGACATGCACATTGCTTAATTGTGTATGTCACACATGTAATGGCAGATTCCAAGAAAACCTTTTTGCACAAGTGTGTCTTACATACATGTTAAATCAGCTGAAAAAAACTTTTACATTTATAAAAATATTTGTCTTTATATTTATAAATGAATGAATAAACATCTTTATACTGGTCCTTGTTGTTTATTTATTCATTTATTTATTATTATTATTTTTATATTACAAATCTGTTTAGTCCATGCTATGTTAAGTGACGCATCATGTATTGTGGGTGAGTTTCATATTTACTTTAACTGTATGTGTGTGGTTACTGGTAGTTAACAGTCAGATGTGTTTAAATGTACCTCTGCATCTGCACTCAGTCCGTTAATGGTGTGTTCACTGCCTCCGGGACTTGGGCCGTCATTGCCCCAGTGGAGGTGCATTTGTATGGCTGTAAAGAACCACGGCAGCCCCCCGAGTCCCATCCATTCTGGCAGTTCAATCACCACTGATGGAGAAATAAACAACACTGGTGACTTGTTTCTAGGAAAGCGTATAATGAGAATCTACAATTTTAAAAGTGGATATAAAAATGGAAAGTTGCAAGTCATCTCTTATTAATCTCCTAAAGTAATTAACCCCTTAGCAGTCCTATTAGTCCCCTAAACCATCCAATGTCCCGTGGGCGGTACGTCCGACTGCTAACAGTTTAATGAGCTATAAAAGTTTGCTGACCACATCTGACTCCAGTATAAACAGGCAGACCGTAAAACTGGAACGGGAAATGAGCTGGCTGCCAAAGTTACCTGTGTGTCCGTTATTGTACATAGTGAAGGGTTGGTTGCCGTGCTGGCTGTAGCCCAGCGGAGTCACAGGGATCAAACTGGGGTCGTATTTAGCCTGCGTGGTCATTACATCAACTGGAGACTGTGAGGTACCACCACAATCCGGGAAATACTCTGACCACTCACTCTGGCCGACTAAGCCTTTGACAGAGGAAAGACCGTTACACTGATGTCATTCAATCACACAGCTCACTGGCTCAGTGAAAAGCTTCTATTGATGTATCTCTAATTATGCAGAACAATTATTCCTCTATGTGCTCTTTAGGTTCACAGGCTCGTGGCAAAAACATGCACACATCCAAATATTTATGTGCCTTTGATAAAAGCCACCACTGCTGACAGTGCAGGACAATCCTGAACCAGTTTTGTTAAAACAGTCTAAATAACTGAAAACTGTTTGTTCAGAGAAACATTTCTATTTCTACTGTATTGAATTAACTCTACTGTCAAAGACAATTTTTTTTAAAAAAGGCTGGAAAAAATACAAACATGCAGGGAAATGGATCTAAGCAATGAATCAAAGAAATCAGCACCGCATTAATTTTTATTCAACAGAGCAGTGGATCAACTGCTTAATCAACGTTGGTTGTCACCTGAGGGGATATATTCTAACCCAACTTTGAATGTCTGGTAATATTTATTTGTCCTAATATATTTATTTGTCACTCGTTTAACATTACGTAGTTGTTTAATTAACACAAATAATAGTAGCTCAGTGTCTTTTTTCTTATTTTGCATGACCACATTAACCATGTTGGGCTCTTACTTGTCAGACTCCTCATAAATCAGTGTGGGCATGATCGCATATTGAATGAGGAATGTGTGAAGAGTTGGAAAGACTTGTTTTTAGTTTTTTGGACTCTTAGACCTTTGCTTTGTGTGTGTTTCTTAGTGTTAGTGTTGGTTCTTGTAGCATGAATAATGTTATTCTAGTGATGCTAGTGCCTCGTAAGGCTCAAATTGATCAAAACATATTAATACAAAGGTTACTGAGGGGCTACTCTGTTTATTACTTAGTAGATTTAAAATATCAACATTAAAAAACACAAAAGCAGTAATATGTGTTTTCTGATTACTAATGATATGTTTTGATGATATTTGCTACTAAACAGCTAGTTAATGCAGATATCTGTGGTCAAAGAGACACAAAACATAAATAAACCATGTACAATAGATGTGCAATGATAGATAAGATTATAAAATTACTTCTAATTTAACAAAGTGCATTATGATTGTTGATGAGAGTCCATTTTTTCATAAAATACAGTGCTTTTTAAAAAACATAAATACTATATTTGTACTATGAGTAAATTCCTACAGCTATGTAAAAAAAACCCGTTAAAATTGCTTTTTTTTTTTTTTTTATAAAATGTGATGCTTAATTTTGGATGGTTAACGCAGATGATGGTAAATTCTGGAAAAACCATTGTTGTGGCACTGATAATTACTGACTTGATTATTGAATGACAGTGTCAGTATTTTATATAATTATAACCTGATGAGCATGAAAAACAAAGTATTAGTGTGTACAGAAATTATATTTTTCTGTACATTTTTATAATAATCTGTACAAGATTCAGATATTTTTGCTGGCTTCCATAGGAAATTACTATGAAATGTTGGTCCCCTGCTCACATAATATCTAATATGTAATATCTGTTAATGTATAAAAGATTAAAGAGTATTAAGATTAATTATTTTTAAAGAATTTAATGGAAAGATGGACAGAGATACGCTGAGAAAGAAACTGAGGGAGAGGAGGGTAGTTGAGGCCTGGGTTCACTGAATTAAAAAGAGACTGGTCTATTCTATTGCACGATAAAAGAAACGTAGAAAAGAGGAAAGAGAAAGAGCGACATGTGAGTCAAAGAACCTGAATTTCAATTGCAAAGCAAGGAATGCTTTAGAAAACAGGCACACCACTGACACCTTTTACACACAAAAATGCGAGGTCTGTCATGTTATTTGCAGCTGTAGGTTCACTGATTCTGTGTTTAAAAGCACATTATACCTCTGCAAAACCAACACTTCCTCTGCATAGACACAGTAAATTCAGAAGGCTTTGTTTACACTCAAACACACAGAAATTGAGGAATTGAGGAGGGGACTTGACATTAATTATGTAAACGCATACCACATGTCCACTCCCACTGCTTTCTCCATGTCTCCATGTAACCCCCACCTTGCCCTCTCTAATCTGCCAAATGCCCACTGCCCCTCACTAGCTACTCTTCACAGCAAAGAACTTCAAAGTCTTGCAGCCCCCTAACTGGTTGTCATGGAGGTCTCCATGGTGACTGGAGGCGAAAATTATGACCCCCATGCACCCACCCTACCTCTCAAAGCATGCTACAACCGGCCTGAATGCAGCTAAAAACAAAGACACATTGAGAGGGTGATGAGGAGATCACTGACTTTCCCTTAATTGTCTCTAAACTCCTGTGAAGACAAATCTCTGACATCAAGTGATTCTCCACTTCACAACCTTGTGCTTAATAAAACTGATTTTCTGCATTAGTAAACACACCGTATGTACTGCAACACAATCTTACAGTCGTCTGCCTCTATATCCAGTATAATAAGACCTAGACACACATGTATATACACCATCTGCCTCCTGGTACAGACTCTAAAGTTTGCTGTGTATTCTGCATGTACTGTATATCAGTGCTGCTCTCCTGAATACATGCAAAGGGTGCTAATCTGTGCACCCCATTCATTCCCACAATGTCTTTGTCTGCAGCATAGGCAGCCAGTGTGCCTCAACAACACAATAAACACATAGGATATTGTGCGCTGCAACAATACACTGTGCGATTTGCTTTGCTTTAGCTTCATTCCGTCCCATCTCCCTTGCTCTGTCCAACACACTCATCTTCGTGCACCTGCCTCTCTCCCAGTCAGCCTCTCTCTCTGGCTTTTTCTAGCTTTCTTCCTTTCAACCGGCCTCCACCCACCCCTTCATCATCTCTGTGTGGCTGCTGCCCTCATGCCAGTTTGCTGAACTGTAACTAATACAGAGAAGGGGAAAAACAGAGGGAGAAAGGGTGGAAGATATGGGAGGGGAAGACTTAAATCCTACCCCAGTTACAGAAGCTTTTACCAGAATTTTAACATTTTAGAGATCCAGATTTAACATGTGCAGCCAAGCAGGTGAAAACCCTGCTTAGTTGTTTCATGCAAAACTTGTGCAAGTCTTTGATGTCATCAGATTAGATTGCGTAGTGGATTACACATTAAACTGTACGAAATGTCTCTATTTGTTTTCAGGTCATTACAAAATTGACTTCAGGACTTTGCTCCTTATTTTTAAAGTGCTAAAAAAACAACAAAAAACAAACAAACAAACAATTGCCCCAGATATCTAACATACTCTAACCATAAATCTAGACAATGTTGTGCTAACTATCACTCAATAAAATAATCTGTTTTTTAATGAGCTACATTGGGAACTTGAACTTACCAGAGTAAGTCCAGGTGATTTCCTCTGAAAAAAAACAAAAACAAACAAAAGAGAAAAAATTCCTGAAATTTCTGTTTTGGTTAAACCAAATTTAAAAATTCACTTTGAAAAAAGAAAAGGCAGAGGATAAAAGATAAAAGATAGATCAGGAAATTACTACTTTTCTTCTACTAAGGCTCAAACTGGAAAACCCAAACCATCAAATACCAGAATCAAAGCCAAAAATCTCACATGATGCCCGTTATTATGTTAATTTTCACCTTACCAGCAGCAAGGGCAGGCATCCACTGGAAAAACAGAAGTATTAGCAGCATAAAAAAACCCAAAGTGTCCATGTTATCCCGCTTTGCCCATACACAGAAGTGAATAAGAGCAGACTGAGAGATGAGGAACGAGCAAGAGAGAGAGTGAGAAAGAGAGGAGAGAAAGTGACGGGCTCCAGCAATCCCACCTGCCACAGCTCTGTTTAACAGCCAGAGTGTTGATGTCACATGCTGAATCCACTCAGGCACACAGTGCACTGGTCTCAGCAAGAGAGAGATGAACAGAAAGTATGAAAGAAGACAAAACGAGAAAATCAGGGGCGAGACAAGGCCCGGTTTAGGGATCAGTTAGTGAGAATTCATTCAGAGTTGGAGGCGGAAAAAGACAAAAAGACAGGATGGAGGAAATTGGGTAAAAAATAAAAGAATGAAAGACCTAACTGATTAGGGAAGAGGAGAAATGGAAATGTGTGAAGGAAAAAAAGGTGTCTGCTGTTTTAAACATAAGTTTTTTTGGTAGGAAGAACTTCTGTGAGTTGAATTTGAGTCATTTAACCACCCCTTCTGCATGCACGCTTGTGTATGAACTAGTATTTTATTCTACGTCACATACAGAGGCAATTTAGAATCAACAGTTAGCTGAACACGCAGGTCTGTGGAGTTCCTTGTTGATGCAGAAGAACTTCCTCTGGTGTCATTAGGCAAGATGAAAACTCTTTGAACAGCTGATTTGAACATGTAAAATTCACCAGAGGCCTGATAATCACGTTTCTACTTAGCACATCTAATCAAACATTAAACTGATCTTGCTACTGAAACTTGTGAAGATTCTGATGCATTTAGTTACTGAACTTTAATCAATAGTGTTAATAATACCAATATTTCCTTTCTATGATGAAACTTTTATTTATCTGTTATAGCGTGACTCTCTTTTGCAAAAATACCCTGCCTAATGCAGGACAATCAACAGTGTTTCCACAGACACAAATACACACTGTGAAAATACAGATGAAAAATATACAAATTGTACAAGATAAAGTCCAAAAATGACCAAAAAGAATAAGATTCAAAGCCCAAAATATCAAAGTAAGACCTAATTGTAAACTACCACCACCCCCAGATGTACTAGGATAAAAACAAGAAACCACAAATATTTTAGAAATCTGTCAAAAACGTGTTTAACAAAACTTTTTTTCCCCATGCTAAATTTCATGGCATTACAGGGTTAGTGATGTTGTGATGATCTATAGGAGGCAAAATGACAAGAGCTATGCCATTGTTCACAAACTTTATGATCCCACATCAGCTGTAAAACCACATTGTATGAAATGAATGATGTTGAGCTGCTTGGGCAAGAATATAGATGACAAGAAAAAATTAAAAAGAAGAAGAAAGGAGAAAAAGGAGGTCATACAGGCAAAGAATAAAGGTGTTTAGTACAGTCAGAAGATGTGGATGAGTGAAAAACAGAACGCTGAGAAGACAAACAAGCGCTGGTTCTCATACTAGTATTGCTAGTCAACCTTCTTCTATGTTTCGTTTATCAAAAACCCCCAAAAAGGTCAATAAAAGTGCAGTTCTGATTTTATTGCATCACCCCTCCATCTTCTCCCATCCTACGACTCTGCCTCTCCACCCTCGCACTCCGCACTCGTTCTTTTATCCTCTTCCCTCCTTTCCTCTTTGACTCCAGTCAAACGTTGTCGTCCACTTTTGCTTTTTCCTCAGCTGTGACTGTGTGTGTCAGAAGCCTGCAGGTGTGATCAATTTTCTTGTCTTTGTGACTTTGTTCACATGTGACTGCATGCATGACTGTGTGGTATGTATGTGCATGTCATATATGAGGTTTAACCACAGTCAAATACTTGACTGGAGGTCACCCTCTAAAGGCTCTGCAGTTTATTAACAATATGGTGTCAGATTTATGCGTTTTATTGTTTGCTATTGATTTCTTCTTGATTGACTTGAATGGCAACAGTAGCACAGTGTTTCTCTGAACATGAAAAAACATGAAGTTCGATGATTTCTTCATAGAAGAATGCCTATCACAAACTGAATCAACAACAAATCCATTACAAAACTAAATTACAAACAACGAAAAAACTGGTTCTTTCACCTGCTGCAGCAAAATTATGGGAAAATTACAGATTATTTTGGTTTGCAAGGCCTCTCTTTGAATGCAATCTACTCTCAACACTGTCAGTTCTTTGGAACTGATACTCTGACTTTTGTTATGAAATAATAATAGTAATGCCCCTTTTTTAAATAACTTACTCGTGCTTCACTACAAACAATATTTGTTATTGAGGTGCAATTGATGCAACTCTGCTTTGTACTTTTATCAGTCAGCTCTTGGAGATCATTCACAGTGCAGGTGACATTGGGGGCCATTGATTTTCAAATGTTCGTCCAATATATAACCGACAGCTGTTTCCTGTTCTTGGCAGACAGGAGTGGCCTCCACTGTGCTCTTCTGTTGCTGTAGCAGATCTGCTTCAAAGTCAGATGTGTTATGATTTGAGAGATGCGCTCCTGCACAACCACTCGTGTTTGTAACGAGTGGTTGACTGACTTACTGTTGCTGTTCTGCTTAAAATCTTCTGGTCGTTCTTCTCTGACCTCTGACATCAACAAGATATTTTCACCCAGCTGCTGCTCGCTTGATATTTTCTCATTTCAGACCATTCCCAATGCCAGCAGGCCAGCAGTATTCGAAACAATTAGACCAGTAGCTGTGCCACTTTTATTCCCCTTTCTTCTTGATGCTTGGTTTGAACTTGATCAGACTCTACTGACCATGTCTACATGCCTGCATTTGAATTTCTGACCTGTGATTGGTTGATTAGGTATTTGCATTAATGAGTAATAAAGTGGCTGCTGAATGTATGTGGTGTGACTGTAATGGACCATACAGTGGCTGCTGCTATGTTCATGGATTCTACATATTTTCTTTGTCTATTTTCTGATGCATATAGTTTCACGAGTATCATTTTGCTTTTCTCCATTTAAGCAATTTTGTAAAATTTCAAGTACATTGTTCACATTTCATTTTTTGTGCCTAAAATGTTTTTACTCTACATTAGGGCTACATTTTTGCTGCACTCCATCCAAAGTCAGTAAGGTGCAGATAAAAGTAAAGAAAACTTTAGTTCATTGTTTTGTCATAAATGCCACAGCAACCCAGTATGTCAGTGGACACACTTTGAGTAGATTGGCTACTTTGAAAAAAATGACCAGTAAAATTTCTTAAACCAGAAACAGACTCAATGTTACTGCAAAGAAAATATATGTATAAAAGCTGTTTATACACGGAGTTATCTCTATGTCCCACATAAAAAGATAACCAAGCTAAAAGCATCCCAGTGCGATCTTCACTTTTAAAGATATTAAAGTTATACACATTTTGGAACTAAAAAAAAAAAAAGTTTCAAGGCTTGTCTGTGTTTCCATATCTGCCGATCTGGTTACAAGCCCCTAATAAACTTGAAGAGACCACTCAAGGCCCACATGACTGCTTTGTTATGGTCAATAAACTTAACCCCCGGAGGTCTCCTGGATCCATTTCCAAGCATTAACTTCAAGGTTAAGTAATTTATTTGTGGTTCTCTCATGGATTCTAATTTTAAATAGAAAAACATCTTTTAAAAACCAGAACACAAAATTCCCATTTCTCATCTGGGGTCTTTCTGACTTTACTGTGTTTCTTCATCACGTTGGTGTAAGTCTCACATCAGGAGTGTCACTGTCACCACATCTCATATCACAGTCTCATCTGTGCAAGTCAGTAAAACAGTCTAAACAAAGGATGTCAAACTCCTTTTACAATGAGGGCCACATACAGCCCACTTGGATCTTCAGTGGGGCAGATGAGTGAAACTACTCTTTCTGTCAGTGTAAACATCTTTAATTATACATTTAATCCCTGAGATCTTTTAATATAAGATAAATAAGTGCAGTATCTACAGCAGGTCTTGGTTTATCTTCATGACAAATGTGTAAATGTATGAAATGTAAACTACTATCCTGTAGTTTTAAAAGAACAAGTTTTTGTTGATTGATGAACATTTTCTCTTTTTTATACTGACATTTTTATATTAGACAGTAAAAAAATGGACCTTTTCCTGTTTATCTTTTAGGTAACTATTTTGGTGTAGTATCTTTATCAGCAGGAAAAGCTGTCAAATTTATAGAAAAATACAAAATTTAATGCAACCCATCATATCAACCTAGACACCTCTAGTTTTTTCTAAGAGTAACATCATATCAGTCACTGCCATTTTTAAAAAATCATCCCTTTTTTGTTGTAAATCAGTCCTGATACTATGTGCATCAGAAAATAAACAAAGACAAAAATATGCTTACAACACAGAAACAATTACTGAATAGTATGACAAAGTCACACTACATATGTGTGTAGTTCATGCTTGCATGTAATAACAGTGTCATAACCTGCACGTGTGACACAAGACTGAGAATATGTGTTTGTAGCTGCTTCGACTGAACCTCTTCTGAGACCGTGTTTATATTTGCTTTCAACTGAAGAGCATATTCACTGCTACCACTGACAGCATTTAACGGCCTTGCTGTTTCATGCATATTTTAAAAACTTGAGAAGTGATTTGATTGAAAACACTAATGCAATGCTTCACAGCGTTGTTTCATAAGCGAGAGATCTGTATTTCTTTCTGGAAAATAACAATTTGATCAGTTGTGCCATTCAAATGAGAAACACATCACACAATGACTATCACCTTTAGCAGTGAAGTATGTGTAAAACCAATAGCAGTGTGTACAAATACTACGAGAAAGCCTGATGTGGGTTCTCACTGGTGTGAGATTGATGTGAGAATGGCGTCAAAATGATCAATAAAAACTGTCATTAAATAAAGATCTTCGGTGTGAACACCAGGGGGAGCCCTATCCATGTGACATATTTTGGGCTTAACGAGCAGAAAATACACCCTAAAAGTAAATGTTATCGTCACTTCTTCCTGCAACACTGGAAAGATCGTTACAATCTTGGAACTGCTCCAAAGATGCCGAATAAGGAAACATCGACATTTATTTAGGTGAAAAATAGCGAATCACAAAAATAAATAAATAAACTAGTGAAAACAGAAAGACTGAGCCCACGTGAATCCACTGCTTCACTGTGAACCGCAAGCGCCACCAATTAAAGTCTCCACGCACTGATTAGCTGCGCAACTACTTTTAAACTGGATATAAATCGCCCTTTAGGGAACAGTTCCCTTTAAAACCTCAGAGTCAATCCAAGCAAGAGTCTTTTGATCTAGATTACATCACATTGTGGATTCAAGGATAAACTTCAAAGATAAAACTGAAAAGGTTACATCACTTACTGCATCAAGCATAGAAACAACAGGATATAGAATTTAATTAATAAAATCACTGATTGCAACTATTTATCCCTTAAGATAAACAAAAGTGTGGGGGAAAAAATCCCACCAGGTCTGCTCATAAGTGTTTGAATTATTTGCTATTTATGTTTGTTGTTGTTTTTTCGTGAAACTCTGATCTGTTCTCTTCCTCGGGTTGTTGACAGCGGTTTGTGTGACTCGTGACTATTGTTTCTAACATCTCTGGCACTGATCTCGCGATTTTAGTTTTCTCCACCTCCGCTGTCTGTCTCTCAGCTCCATCCTTTCACACAGTGCACCGGAGCGCTCAAACGTGAAGCACTTCAGCCAAATTATGCAACACTGGTAACACTTGCCGCTCTCCCATTGGCTGCTGAGTCTTCCACTTGGAGGTGTGGCTAAAGTGCTTCCACCTGCCATTTGCCAAGTCTGTGCCGAGGGCGTGTCTGCCGGTTTCATTCACAAATCTAGCAGCGGAGCGTCTCTCCGACATGTGAAGATCCCTCTGCTTATTCTGTGGCACACATGTCTGCTCCGCAGATGTACGCCTGCAGCCTGAACAGAAGATGGATTCTGACTAGTTCTGAATGCAACTGTAATGTTTGTGGTAACAGCAACAAATATTACTACCATAATGGTGTCCTTTAGCACTTGTGTGATAGTAACATATGAAAAGGAGTCTAGAGAAATGTCCGTGTTAAAGGCAGGAGGCTTAAAATAACTGTTGGATGTCGGTGATCTTTGAGCCCTCGGGGAGCAATTCATTAAAAACAGGTGTGATCCTTTCACAGAAATTACTGCATCAGCTCAGGAACACTTCCACAAATTATTGTCTGTTCACATCCACAAATTTTCTTTTTTTCTTTAAAAAAACCCCCCACATATGGCTTATATGTGAACATAATCCAGAAACACTGCTATCTTCTCTGTGCTAACCCTCATTTAAAATGTACTCAGGCAAGGATGTTGGACAAATCAAAATTTGAAGTTCTGTTTGGAAAAATGAACACAGCATCCCACAACTAAAGAGGAGAGAGAACATCCAGTTCGTTATCAGCAGTCAGTCAAAAAATCCTGCATCTCTAATGGTGGGTGCATTGGTGCCTATGGAATTGAGAGCTTGCAAATCTGGAAAGGCACCATCAATGCTGAAAGACATATAAAGGTTTTAGAGCAGCATATACTTCCATCCAGACCAGATCTACTCCAGAGAAGGCCTTGCACTTTTCAGCAACCTGCTGCATCTATTACAGCAACGTGACTTTGTAGTAGAAGACTCTAGGTTTTAAACTTGCCTGCCTGCAGTCCTGCCTTCTACAAATAGTCAATACATCATGAAATTAAAAGTACAACAAAGAAGATCCAGGACTTTTTGAGCAGCTAGAATCCTATATCAGACGAGAAAGGGACGTTATTCCTCTCCCAGAAGTCCAAAAACTGGTCTCCTTAGTTCCCAGAGGTTTACACACTGTTGTAAACATGGCACCCCATCCCAACTTTTTTGAGACATGTTGCTGCTATCAAATTCAAAATGAGCTGATCTTATTCTCGGGTTGAAATATTTGATATGTTTTCTGTGTTCCACTGTGAATAGAACAAGGGTTCATGAGATTTGTCAATCACTGCATCCTGTTTTTATTTACATTTTACTCAGTGTGCCAGTGTTTTTGAAACTGACATTGGAAGCTGTAATCGCACTGTAGTTGCAAAATACATTGTGAAAGAGTTTGCGTGATACTTTGGAACTGATTCCAAAAAGCATGTCTGATTTGCCCAAAGGTGAGTGCACTATCACTGAGGAGCAGATATAGTAGTTAATAATTGTGAGGCAGGCGCTAAAGTACCAGGCTTCAAACCAAATAGTAACTTATTTAAAATTTGAAACAAAGTTTCGTAGTACTAAGCAGTTTCTGCCTGTTCTGCAATGAAAAGAAATATACTGTTTAGACACTCAGGTACGTGCACCCAAACACATAATAATTACAAGAGGGATGTACAGTGTGTTTCATCAAGTTCCTTTATGGATATTATTTCATTGTGATATGGCAACATGATCGACATTTCCTCTAAATCACAGGAAGCTGAAGGAGAAGGTAGGGCAGGGTAAAGCAGCAGTGTGTAGTAGTTTCCCAGCTATCCTGGCATAGTCTGAATCTTTGTCTTTCTGATGGAGGACAAAGATACAAAGAGCACAAAGAGTGTATACTGCAAACTGTCTCCACTTTATATTGCAGCTCTTTGTGTCTTTGTCTTCCATTAGACCAATGACTTTTCAGTCCTAGTGTCTGATTCTCACCTCACCAAACAGGAACTTCAACTTTCACTGCCTAAACATTTAAATGCTTTCACACTGAGTAAGAATGTATGTAGAAATGTCTTCTACGTAAAGTAATCATGTAAATGTTTAATTTAGCTTCTATAATTAAGCGCTCTCACATCCCTCTTTGTTTCCCTCTAAATCATCTGCTGAATCCTTTTTATTACATTCATGCAATAGTCAGTTTTTACTACAATCAACCCAATGGAGCAATGCTCTGATTTCCACCTCAGGGACTGGTTTGACACACTGAACTTTGACCCACTTAATTGACAAACACATCTTCGATAGATGATACTTCAGCTTGTCAATACAAGGACTGATAATGAGAAAAGAGAAAAAAAAAAAACATGGAAGCCAAGTGGAGGATGGGATTTGAAGGGGATGGTCTTCAGCAAGCATGAACTCAAAGTAGGTTCAGTGAGTTCATGTGCTGTAGAGGAATGCTCACGTAGCACACATACGACCTTTCCCCTGGTTTACTTTTTGCCAAAGTTCACCTGTTATTGTATCCTGACAATAAGAGGGTCCTGTTTGCACACTTGATGTTAAGGTTACTAAATACTGAGGGACTTGACATAGTTGCAGGCCTCGAAGATGGTAATTGTCAATCTAACAAGGACACAGCCTGTTGTGTACGCTGCAGAGGGTCAGTGGGTTCATGTGTATGTTAAGCATGGCAGTGGGGGAAGGGTAGGCCGTTTATCATAGGCTGAAACATGCTGGGGATTTCGGATCTAAAAATACTAGTCAAAGCCAGTAAAATCGTGGCCTTACAATAAAGCCTAATGAGGAGAGAAACCAGCAATAAGATAAGTATGTAGCATGTGACAAGATCATGTGTATGATCCATGTACGTTGGTATAATGCATTGCAAGTTTCAGAGGGAGGGTCAGTGAGTTCGCTGCTGTAAGGCTATATATCATGGTACTGGGAGGTGATTTGTTATCTGTATGATTGCATGCAGCAGTGTGTGTTTTTAACTTAAACATGAAATGACACTGACACAAAGCAGGCTATCACACTTTAAATACGATATTTCATTGTTTGGAAAATTTATCACCTCAGCTCTCCTTCCTACTTTCATCCTCTGAATTCCAGTTTGTGACACTAGACAAACGAGTTGGTAAGCTTTAAACTGAGGAAAATACAAAAATGTTCACATGAGATTATGTAAAACTGCAATAAATTTAGCAAATGAAAAATATCCGTCTAATATTGCAAGTTATGTAAGCCAAGATATCTCAGGGTGAAAGAATTGCACAGCCTTGTCCAGGCAGAGAAATGTGATTTTCTAGTCTGTTCTGGGCAATATAATGCAAAACGTCGCCCACTGTTTATTTAGTTATTATTTTGCCTTTGAGAGGCCTTATTTGCAAGCGGTTTTCGTGCTCCATGCGTGCCTTCTGCTAAACCTCTCAAGTCCCTTGTTATATTTATTTATTTATTTATTTATCAACGTGCGTTCTTACGCTCTCGGTATGAGTAATTTTTGCGCACATCTCGTGCATAGAACATACTGTGCACATCTCGGGCCGACGTGCGTGCCTGCGTGTGTTTACACCCGCTCGCTATAGTAGAGCAGCCCAGCCCAGACGCCACACTCACGGGCGACACATGAGTGGGCAGGACCGTGAGTGCCGGGGCCGCCGTCCAGTCAGCGGAGATCACTGCGATCACTGGCTGAAAGGTTCAGCCAATGGCGCGCGCCGCCGTCGACACGGCAGCCAATGGAGTACGCGCAGAGCGTGGGCACGTGGATTTGCGCACATGTTGACGCTTGTAAACTGCCGAGAGAAAGAGGCAGCACAGGCACAGACCGATGAACGGCAGGCCGGGTGGTGTGTGTGTGTATATGTGTGTGTGACAGAGAGGTGATGCTCGGCGTCCCGATGCTGCTCCAGCCTCGGAGTGTGGACTGACGGACCAAAAGTAGAAGACAGAGCCATCCTCCACTATTATTAAAATCAGCTGTTATTTTTAAAAGCGCTTTACTGAAGGTAAGAATTTTCAAAAGCATTTTTATCTTTTTTGTTTGCCGAAGTTGGCAGCTTAGCCTGAAGGAATTTCCTGTCCTGTGCGTACCACCCCGGTATAATTTTAATATATCCTAAAGCTGTGTTGCCTAACGATAAATTGCTTTTAAACGTTATAATGATTGCTCAGATTTTCCTTCATGTTTAAGACAAGTAACTGCTTTGGGTTTATGTTAGTGTCTGATAGACTGAACGGCTTTAGATGGCCTGAATGTACAGTTATATTAGTTTCTCTTGCTGGCGTGGTGGTGGTGGTGGTGGGCACAGACACAGGCCGGCAGAAAACACCTGAGTCGCAGCCTCATGGTCTACCTGTGCAGGCTGTGGCAACACATCCACCAATCCAATCCTACCGCATCTCCATCCAGCTGGGGCTATAAACTAAGTAAGGGGTTGTACATAAACAGAAATAGCATCAGATTTCCTCACGGTATTTGAAGCTGTTGACTCTTTCACGTTAACAACGTGCCATTTGGTTTGACAGCCACCAGACATAAAATGTAAATGGCAAAGCACGCTGTCTGAGGGTTTCTTTCTCCTTTTGCGTTTGTGTCAGTCTCCTTCATTTGTGAGTGACTTTTGACTTTATTTTCCTGACGCTGATAAAGAGTTCTGTTGGTGTATTTCATTGCTGAGCATTTCCCAGTTTCCCCTGAAATCTCCCCCTCAGTATTGGTGGGATCAGAGATTACACAAGCTGAGAAAGAAAGGGGGAGAAAAACAAACAGATGAGAGAAAGGCACATGGCCAGAAATGCAGAATGTGAAAATGTGAGTAAAAGGAGGAGGAAGAGGGCTTGGTTTGGAGAGGAAAGGAAGAGGGGGCACCGGGCTTGTGTGCATAACGAACAGGATGAGCTGAAGGCAGAGCGGAGAGGGATGAGAAGCATACAGAAATACAGCCGAGAGGAAAGAGAGTGGTTTGC
>NW_024582565.1:966935-1020182 GCF_018398535.1 Haplochromis burtoni
TGTGTGTGTGTGTGTGTGTGTGTGTGTGTGTGTGTGTGTGTGTGTGTGTGAATCCAAGGGGGGATGGAGCGCAAGCCTGAGACGGAGAGGAGGGGCTAGAGAGAGCACTGGAGGCTGTGGCAAAGAGAGAGAGCAGGCCTATTCCGATTTCACTACTCTACAAGCTCCCATCCCCCTCACACATTTTACTCTCCTACAGCCTCCAATCTCCTCAATGGAAGCCAGACATGCACTACTATTGTGTGCCTACTGCCTACCCCCAGTCCCAAACTAGGGCAGTGCTATACCCACCATTTTGAGTAATAGGGGTTATAATTTTTGGTAGCGAGGTAGGAAAATGGAGTATTGCCAAATGCTAAGAACTGAACTTCCTCTCACTTCAGACGTGCTGGTTTTCAATGTTCCCTTAAGCCACACTTGTGTTTCTTTCCGTCATCCTAATCTTTGAGCTTTCTTTCTGTCCCGATAGGGATGCAGTCGCAGGGCAGCACCTCCTCTCAGCCCTCCTTTGATTCCCTGAGCTCCAGTGACAGCCTCTTGTTCAGCGATTCAGAGCAGGCAGAGGACGACACAGACGTCTTCCTGACAGACAGCTCTCCATCTGTCATCATCGCGGGGTCGGGCGGCGCGTCAGCAAGTGGAAATGGGGGGTCAGACAGTCCCGGGTCACAGTGGACGTGTGACGGCTTCACCGACAAAGAGGAAGAGGAGGACTCGTACAGGTCACAGAGTGGCGGCAAAGCGGCTCACGTCAGCCTGGGGAAGACTGATCCGGCGAGGCAGACTGCAAAATCACAAGGAGATCTGCTGTTTGCTCAGAAGGTAAGAAAGGTGATAGGCAGAAAAGGGGAGTGATGAGAAGAGGGCTGACATAGCAGTGTGCGTGCAAAGGAAAGCCCAGCAGATAGCCTCGGACAGCCGAGCCTAACCAAAACCAACTCGTAATCTGTCTTCCCTCCTCCTCTGTCAGTGTGCTGAGCTGCAGGGTTTCATCAGGCCCCTGCTAGAGCTGCTGAATGGACTGAAGAGGGGCCGATTCGACCGGGGTAAGCATCCTTTCTTCACTGTCTTCTGGGAGGCAAGTGTGTGTGTGCGCTCGCTGGCTTCTGCAGTTGTTGAGGCTGAACACAGGTTTACATGATCTAAGTGGCCTCAGTCCATTGAAATAGTAAGTTTTCCTTCAAGCAGTAGTCTGTATTGATGTAGCCTATCGATGCAGTCCACAGTGCTGTGTGTGTGTGTGTGTGTGTGTGTGTGTGTGTGTGTGTGAGCTCATTCTGCTGACTCAGTAGCTTGCAAGAGTTTACCGATATCATGAGTTAGAGCGTGTGTGCATGTGTGAGACCGTGCATGCCCACATATGCATTCATTCAGTGTGAATGCTGACTGAAGGATTATGTTCTTTTGATTGACAGGCTTGAGTAGTTTCCAGCAGAGCGTGGCGATGGATCGTATCCAGAGGATTGTGGGGGTTTTACAGAGACCTGACTGCGGGTAGGATGTCATCCAAATTGTCCCACCATCCATCAGCCCTCTTTTTCTCACTCTTATCAAGTCCTGCCATCATGAGATGTTTTAGCTGCATTTAAGAATTATTATCTTTATTAAACTGTGAGTTGATCTTAGATATGCAGTGCACGGTGAGGCAGGATGTTTTATTGAACAGTCCTCAGGCAGGTAGAGTTACAGCTTTCACTGTCAGTGCAGAGAAACACCAAACTTCAGATGAAATTTTACCTAGATCTCTGTGCAGGATCATAAATATCCACGCCTGTTCCTACTCAGCAGCAAAGTCGTATTCCTATCTGCTCCTCACCTAAATTTTGTTCCTCTTTCTACATCATAGGGAGAAGTATCTGAACACTCTGCTCCAGGTGGAGATGATGCTAAAACTTTGGTTTCCCCAAATTCTCACTCAGCCTGTGTCTATAGCCTCCAGTGTCGCCACATCCCCTGCCCGATCCCTCCAGGAAGCTTCCGGCTCCACCCCGCCGCACAAACACAGGGATCAGTTACATATTCCCGTTAAGGTGAGGACATACATTCCTGACTTCTTGCTGCTAATACACATAAACATTTCTCCACCCCACCAGCACCACAAATTTTACAAAAACCTCCCGTTCATATTCTGAAAATTACTCTCCTGTTTATTTTCCAGAAGCGCAGACTCAGCTGGACGGGTACAGACTCTCCCACGCCTTCCCCTGTACCTCTCAAGTCCCCCCATATCAGCACAGGAGAAAACAGGGTGAAATCTGATCGCAGAGAAGGTGGACCTTCTTCCTCCCCATCACTAGCAGCTGATGCAAATCAGAGTTTGGCACATGCAGCCAGCAGCAGTCAGCTAACTGATGACAAAAATGACGGAAAAGACGGAGACAGCAAGGAACCAGGGAAGGTGTCGAAGTACCAAGCGGGTCAGAGCTCTAAGCCGAGCCTCACGTGGGTTCATGTTGCGCCCATCCTGTCCCCACGAAATACCTGCCTCTCACACGATGCCCTCACAGCCAGCAGGAGGTTGAGCCCGGCTACACAAGACAGCTCCATCTCCTCCACCACACCTTACAAGCACCCCAAAAATGTGAAGAAGCCAATCCGGTGCCAAAGCCAGCCTGTTGCTGGACAGCAGAGTGAGAGGGGGACCACTGAGACAACTCCGGGTGAGAGCCAGTCTCCTCCTGTTACACTTAAGCCTTTGCCTGGGGCGTGTCCCACCAGCTTGAAGACCTGATGTACTGAATCAGCAAAAGAACTGGCAGCCTTGCTTTGTTACACCACTGGGCTAAAAGCTGCTGCGACAGGAAGAAGGGAAGAGGCTGAAGGCCTGTGATTATACTTGCATTAATGAGAGGAAGTGAGGAAAGAATTGTTGGTGATAGATGTTGAAAACAATGATGGATAAAAACATAACCTATCATCCAGACCACAGTTAAAACAGACATTTCAAACAACAGGACATAAACAAGAACCGTTATCACACTTATAACCGAAACTCGTGCGGAAAGGTGGTTGTCAAGGTTCAAAAGCAATGTACAGGTAACGAGAGACATTGTAGAGTATTTAGAGGAGTAAATGATCGCTCCTCTTCAGCATGAAGGCAATCAATACAAAAAGAAGAAATATTTATGTAGGTGACTGTTTCAACAGACATCTAACTTGAAAGAAACTGTCCGAAAATGGAACAGCCGATGTCAGTAATCAAAATAAAACCTTCCAGTGTTTATTTTGATGTGGTTGATGAGTGAGCTGATTCTAGTCTTGCAGCAGAAGACACGTTTTTCTCTACATTCTTTTGAATGGTTTGAAGAGGAAAAAGCGACACTGGGGGTAATTAAAAAAATCTTGTTGCTAGTGATGTGAGAAATGAGGTGTAGTGTGCGCTGTGTCGGAGCCATTGGAGATGGTGGAAAAATGACATCACAACTCACGAATGTAATCCAAGAATTGTTTGGACACTCGGCTGGCAGATCATCAGCATCGAGCAGGAGTGACATCGCAGCGACCGGTGGTCACATAACTTTTCCTGTCGTGCCGTGGATCAGATGTTTCCGACGGCAAACCGACTGGCAATCAGTCTCATTACAATCCGAGACTTTTAATAGACCAGCGTATGGAGTTAACAAGGACCACTAAAAGACATGTCTATTGATTCAATTACACAGTTAATTTATTCATGTGTTGATCTGATACTGCATCTATTTATTGTTTGTATTTATTGGGCAGCTTATCACCTGCTGTGCGCTTGCATAGTTTGGCCTACAGTTCTTTTGAGGTGACTGGGAAGATGCTGTTGACATTTTTTTGTGGTTTTTATTGCTATCGTGAGGAGGGCAAAACAAAAAGGACGTGAAATCTTATGATTGGTCTCTTGGACTACTGTGCCTTTTTTACCAAATAGGATGTGTTTTTCAAAAAAAAAAGCATTCTGTGCTCTCAGTGCATTCATACTGTGTTTTGATTGTTTGCATGTGTTTCACAAAACCAGTGCACAGTCAAACGCGAAAGCCAACGTGTAGTCACCCTTCTTCTAAAATCGCACACAGCTTAAAAACCAACATCATCAACTGTGATTCTTTAAAACAAAAAAAAAAAAAAATGGCATCCAGCTCTTATATCCCAACATCTACAGCTCACCTGAATGGCCTGCATCTCTGACTAATACACACACCAACAGCAGTGGCTACTATTTGTCATGTAGTATTTAAGTGTCTAGCCTTCCTTTGGGGCTTTTCTTTAGGTTCTGATCAGGAGAGAAACCGACTGAACGGCACTTAAAGATGGTGCTCTTGAAAACTTGAAAACATGGTGAAAATATAAATGTAAGGGAAGAAATCTTTCTTTGCACCACTCTCTACCGCTGCTATCATCGTGCTGATTTACATGTATCATTGAAGGCTTGCTCTTTAATTGGAAATCCACTCACAGCATTCATTTAAATGTTGAAGGGGTTCTTAGTAACCCGACTGGATTAATCTATATTGTAAATATTTGGACTGATATTTTTGAATTGGTGTGAGAGGTTCATATGCTATTTACATAACTACAAATGGGGTGGGGGGATTTGCATTACTAGACTCCTCCAAAAAGCACCACACGTGAACACAGAGCCACCGGCAGCCAACATGTTACTGCCTGTTTGTTTTTGTTGTTTTTCTCAGTACGGAGTGTACAAACCCTCAGTCACTCTTATCCTGCTACAATACGCCAGATGTTGACTCTTGATCAGAGGCTGGGGGTGTCTTCCACCACACTCCTGTTTTGGTTTTTGGGTTGTTTTTTTTTTTATACATTTGTGGTATGACAGAGAAGCCAATTGCACTTATTTTTCATTATGTCCTTTTTCATGTGTTTTCTACTGCAGCGACCACTGCTTATTGGTCAGAAATAATGTCTTGTTTATTTCAGCTGCCTTCTTCTTCTACTACTACAACTACTTATTACATTTTAAAAGCTGACTGTAGTTCCACCTCGCCTCCCTTCCCCCACTCTGCTGCACTCGTCTGCCCCTGCCCTCTCCTCTCCTTTATCTCCCTCAATCCCGTAGTATATTTTCTTTCTAAACTAAACTCTGTCTTTCACTCAACCCAATTCTATGTGATATTACACTCCTTTTTTTTAAAAAATATTGATACAATCAAAGATAAAAAAAATAAAAAATAAAAAAAAACTTTTAATAAATGAAACCAATTTTTGAAAGATGAAACTGCCTGTGTGCTTGTTTACGCAAATCTTCATGCATTTATTTTGTTTTCTTTTGATTATGCAGCTCCCGATTTGGAAAGCAGCTTTTAATAAACAGATGTGTGACTCGATGGGGTGCAGATTTACAGACTGTATATTCTGAAGGCTGCGTGAGTGCACGAGTGAGTGGGGGTGAGGCGGAGACGATGAAGGCAGGAAGAAGAGGAGGGGCAGTGGGGTGGTGAGACTACAGCCTCTGTAATCTGACTGAGAGAGGTAGGGGGGCTGGCTGATCCTCCAACCAGCTGCTACATCAGAGTCCAAACACTACTTTAGCTTATATGTGTGCTCATGTGAGAGTGTTATAATGAGTAAATACCTTCTGGAGGTTAGCAGAGAAAAGTTGGTGGTCTCTGTAGCGCGGTCCTGCATTTCACACGAAAACAATTACCCACAGGCTCAAGTCTGATCTCTGCAGGCGACCACCGAGATTTTTAATTCCCTCTAGAAAAAAAAAAATCAAAAGGTGAGAATGAAAAATTGAGTGGCGCAGCGCTGCATCACCCACACCGAACGTGATGAAAGAAAATGAAAAAAATTCTGATAACCCAAACACACACTGGGAGGTTGCTAGGAGTAATGTTATGTAAGAAAATGTGAGTTTTACTTCAAAATAAAGAGAAAGTAAAAACTTTAAAGTTATGAAGCTGTGTACTAATTTAACTTCAATCTGTCTTTTTTGTTGTTTTCAAAAAACATTGCTTCTTTTATCCTTTAATATTTAAATCTGGAAGTTCTGATTCTGTTAATTTCACCAATTCTCAAAGAAAAATCTATGACCAGAAAATCAGACGCAACAATAGATGTTACACTGCACAAGGAGCACAACTGTTAATTTCATGTATTAACCATCATTGCACTCTCGTTCTCCTTCGCCCAGCATCATATCCTTAGATACTGCATGCACACCAGGATGAGAGTGGCAAATTTTGGGAGGGTGTGGTTTTGACTTCTCTCTCATGCCATGCGGCACGTATGCATGCATGCATGCGCTGCTCCCCCCCCCCTGTCGCACGCTCTGACACACTGACTGGCTGATTTGGTGATGGGCTTGTCTCTGACACAGTGACTATGCTACGTTACAACAACACAGACAGCCCTCCCTGCCTCCACCCTCCCTCCCCTCGGCCCCCCCTTGTATCCATGCAGTTTTTAGCAGAAAAAGCCCTTGCCCTCCATCTCCCCACCGCTGCTATTCTCCCCCCCTCTTTCTACTCCGGAGGATGGAAACGAGGGGCAAGAGAAAAAGGACAAGAAGAGGATGTGTGGAGGGCACAGGGACGAAACTTGACCTCGCTACAGTTTTGAGAACACTTTTTTTTTAACAAACAAAATATGTATGATTGTTCTTTTTCTCCCCAAAAAAGCTACATTTGTTTTTTGTTTAATCATTCAGTTGGATTATAATATTCTGTTTGCGCAGTATATTTTCATATAATTAACATTACAGCACTGTTCACATTCAAGTTGTTTTCACTTCTCCGAGCATGTGTTGGCTTAATTTAGCATGTGTGTGTCCATCAATAGGATTGCACATAATGAACTTACTGCGGCTCTTATCCCTTGCTGTGTAGGTTTTAATTGTGGGCCCACATCCTGTTACTGGTTTTAACAAGTTGATGATTTAATGGTGTCCTTCCAGTTCTGCTCTGTGCACATAATGAAGGGAACGACACAATGAGGTGCTTATTCACTTATTCTAAACACCCCTCCCCCATAATTTCACTCCAGTACGACTCGCGTGAGGTGAAGTCACTCTCTGACTTTACAACTACATACACAGCCTCTTACTCACCATAAGTCCACAGGGTTTTTTTTAGTGCAGACTTGACCAAAAAAACAGCCTGAATGCTCAATAAACCTGCCCAATCCTGAAATGGAAATCAGAGACATTTCGAAGTCCCTGCTTCGCCGGAGATCACAGCGGTGACGGGCCCTTGGTGTGCCAGGTTGAAGGGGTTGCTCTGCACGCCATCTGTGGTCTCCATCTCTGTGAACAACGTAAAGACAGAGACACCAGGACTAAATTTTCAAGGGCGCACGTGTGTCTCATCATGACATTGTGTGTGTGTGTGTGTGTGTGTGTGTGATATTTGGGGCATGGCTCAGCTACAGGCAAATAACATCCTCATCAGTTTCTCTGGCCTGAATGTGTTCTCGGGAGTCTGCTCGCGATGACACCATCCCACACGGCTGCTTAATTATTCAAGTACACTGAGTGAAAGGGAATCACCAGGTTCAGTATACTCATGAGGGGGGAAAGAAAGACACAGATGGCAAGCAAAGACGGCTATAAATGAGACAAAAGTGAGAGATTAAAGCTTACTCCCTCTGAGTTAGAATAAACCACCTGCACATAAACTGAGATCCTAGCAGCGTATGCTCGAAGTCAAGACAGCTGAGCCCCCTGAGAGTGTATCTTCCAAGATGATTTACAACCCCTGTCAGACACAATGAAATAAAACTGGGTCAGCATGATGAAATATACCATAACCATACAGTTGATGAATCAAAAAGCTTTGTGTGAGAACAGAGGGGATAACTTAACTAAAGTCTTAAACTTTGCTGTGTTGTTGATTTTTGGAGAAAAGCAATAATATACATTAATAGCTGATATCAAGCTCAAAGGCTGTTAAGACTGAAAGGAAACACTTAAGATTCAGCAATAAAAGCTTTGCAGATACCGGACTAGGATTACAAACTAAATACCTGACATTCCAGTAATATAACAGATTAATTCATACAGCTCCCATCGCATGCCCCCATGATGCATTACTCTTGTTTTAGCTGCACAGGCAAATTGAAATCACTGTGTTTGCCAGTGTGGGGTCAGGGCATGCGTGTGCGCATGTGATGCTGTGTGCGTTTTTGTTTTTCCTGTGTGCACTTGTATAGAAATATCTGTGGTATTGTCATATTATGTGCTGAGGTGTCATTACATAATAGAGCTGGCTGGAGAGAGGGAATGGGGGGCGGGGGCTGTGGGGTGTGCAGGGCAGACGGCTCATGGGAGGGATTCAGGTTGGCCACGGGTGGTCGTAGGAGAGTGGGTAAATGTGAGAGACATTGGTGTGTGAGGTGTTTACTGTCAGGCTCATCATTTGATTATCCACAGATTAAGGTAGCATTATTGTAAATTTAATGAAAATAATTACCCATGTTGGGTTTTTTGTTTTGTTTTTAGCCAAAATCAGAGTTAAAACCGAGAGAAGAGCTTTATATGTAAACCTGGCATTTAGCAACTCATGTACTACTTTTAGGCTGATCAGTGAGAAAGTGAAGCCCAACAATTTTAAATTTTTTTTTAACATATTATTTGGAGTCATGTTAATAAGTAAGTCATGTTTGCTTATTTGTCTCACTTTCCTATCAGAGACAGTACCATAATTACAAAAAAAACTCAATAGTTTTGGAGTCTTTTAGCTCATCTATCTTCACCAGACTATCCTTGAACATTCAGATGTCACCCACTGGTTTTGGAGTATGCATTTTGAAGCTTCAACTAGCTTTTTGGCTGTTGACATGTTGCTATTGCTTTTTGAGCAAGACATGACCATATGCGAATGAGATGATGAAGCGTCAATAGCAAGCTGATTCATAAACTGTACACGTGCATGGCACAGACACAAATATAGACTTATTAGTATTAATCAACAGACTAACAACATACTACAATTTCACTTACCAGAACTGAAGCGCAGATGTCTTGGATGTTGATCTCTATCACCCAGCAAACCATATTATGTAATTTTATTAAAGACACCAACCGCAGAGACCATGTTTATTTCAGTAACAATGGTGAAGACAAAACTACTAGTGCAAGTTTACTTTGTAAACAAAAGGAGTTTTTGTTGTATTATTCAAATGCCTCTAACCCACAGTTGAGGCTAAATGTACAACATTCAGTTATTTAGCATTATATTTAACTGTAATTATGTGCTTCACTCCCCACTGTCCTGCTTTTTTTCTCCTCTATCACTGCATGGATATCTCCAGACTATTTATCTCAGCTTTGTCTTAAACACACTGTTCCTCACATAAGTCACGGGTTCAGAACTTATTATTTGTTTCTTAGTTAATTGCATACAGGCTATAGTAAATTCCTCTCTGGCCTCTGGTCAAGTTCTGTGTTACTTTAAGAATGCTGTTATTCACCCTAGACTAAGTTACGATAAACAGCATTCTTGATAAATTTCCACCTGGGTTCTGTGAAGGACAATTAACTGAGACAGCTCTTCTCAGACTATCTAATGATGTTTTGGCGCAAAGTGCCACAGGAATTGTTCTGTCCTCCTTATGTTGGAACCGACTTTAGCCTTTGATACAATTGCTCACCAGATCTTGCTTGACAGGTTGAGGTATTGGACCAGTGTGTTGGGATCTGCCTTACGCTGCCTTCATACCTTTCTGATCGTTCTTTTTGCATGCCTGCTTCAAATTACAAGTCTTCCTTAAGTCATATTCATTTTGGTGTACCTCAGGGTTCTGTTTTGGGGCCCGTATTAATTCTGGTTTACATGCTCCCTCGTCAGAACATTTTGAGCACTTTTAAAGACCTATCATATCACTGCTACACAGGTAATATTCAGTTTTATATCTTTTTTAAGCCTCATGACGTTCGAAACTGCACGTCTTACACTGTGTAAAAAGCTGGATGGATAAAATGTTTTCTTAACTTAATGAAGAAAAAAAAATGAAATTCTTGTTTGTACTCCAGAAAAGCATATAACTCTAGGAAACTCTTAGTGCATTAGACTCTTAGTTGATTAGACTATTCCAAGCCTTCCATCAGGAACCTCTGGGAAAATTTAGATTCTGGTTTTACTTTACTTTGGTCATGTTCAGTCATTGGTTCGTTTATGTTTTTAGTACTATCTCACAAACAGAACTGGAAACTGTTATTCATGCTTTTGTTTCTTTGAGACTGGATTAGTGTAAATCATCACCACTTATTTAGTGTATATCTGTGTGTACATAGTGTATATATTAGTGTAACTCGTTATTGACCAGCCTACACAAAGCATCATTGGACCGTTTGTAGATGCTGCCAGACTTCTGAACAAATCACCAAAGTTTTCTCATGTCACACTGCTACTTTCCCAGCTCCATTGGCATCCCATTGACTCGAGAATACATGTCAAGATTTTGGTTCTCACTCATAGGGCTCTGAATGGTCAAGCACAAGCATACATCTAAGAACTTTTACATCTGTATGTCCTTAGCAGATCCCTAAGGTCATCTGACTGAAGCCTGCTGTGCCACACGCAAGGGTAAAAACTAAAACTTAAAAACTAAAGGTGACAGAGCCTTCTCTCAGTTGTAGCACCAGGACTCTGGAACTTTCTCCCTTTTAGTTTTAGGTCTGCAAACTCTGTTCAGCTTTTTTAAAAGCAACTAAAAATCTTTTACAACTGCTTATAATTAACTATTTTGATATACTAATGTCTGATGTTTTTTGTTTTCTTTTGTTCAGCACTTTGTAATCAATATCTTTAAAGGTGCTACATAAATAAAGTTTTTACTTTGTGTGGAAGTGGGGAGTGTGGGGAAGTGGCAGTGGGGAAAATAATTATTTGATCATCTGCTGAATTTGAAGGTTTGCTCACTTACAAAGAAATTAACAGTCTCTAATTTTTATGGTAGTTTTATTTAAATGGACAGAGACAGAATATCAATCAAAAATCCAGTAAAAAAAAAAACCCACATTACATAAAAGTTATAAATTGATTTGCACGTCACTGAGTGAAGTAAGTATTTGATCCCCAAGCAAAAAATGTGTTACTGTTGGCAAGCACAGTGGGAAGATATTTTTTGTAATAGGTCACCAGGTTTGCACACATCTCAGGAGGGATTTTGGCCCATTCCTCTTTACAGAAACTCCAAATCATTTAGGTTTCTTGGCTGCCACTTGGCAACTTGGACCTTCAGCTCCCTCCTCATATTTTCTCTAGGACTGAGGTCTGGAGGCTGGTTAGGCTACAAAATTACACCATAATCACACCAACATTTGTCACCTTCTCAACAAGCCTCTTGCTGATGGTCTTGTGTAGATCTACAATCTTGTCCTTGATGTCATTTGACAGCTTTTTTGGTACTGGTAGCCAAAGTTGGATAGAAAAAAACTGATTCTGTGTGCAGGTGTGCTTTCTAAACATAGCGAGTTAAGTTCAGGAGTATCTGTAATTGACTGAATGTAATTTGTGTGCCACGTGGACACGCAACGCAGGCAATTTGTTGGAGGCAGAATTCTGAGTGGCACTTATTTCAGTCAATGGCATGCAAATCAATGCATAACTTTTATGTGATGTGTTTTTCTGGATTTGTGGTTGATATTCTGTCTCCCTCTATTAAGATGAAAATGACCATAAAAATTAGCAACCATGCATTTTTTTGTAACTCAAAGCAAAATGTACAAATTCAGCAGGAGAATCAAATTTTCCCTACGGTACATTTAGTTGACTCTTTGACAACTGAATTCTTCTCTGTTTAACCACGCTTTCTATTGAAATTCTATTATTAATTATATTTTTATTGTCTTTTTTTATTTTTGTGTCTTCTACCATACTTTTATATTGCTAGCACTTTATACATAAACATCACTTACTTTGTATTTTGTCACTCCGTAAGGGACAACTTCATTTTTATTGAATGACTTTCTTTTTTGTCTTTACGTTTGTTTAAAAAGAATTTGAAACACTTGTCTGGTTCCCCCTTAGCGAGGTCAGGCCTCTCCTAGTGTCACTGCAAACTTTGCTCATTGCAACTGCTGTAGTTTGAAGTTTGTTTGGCCTGGCATGCCTGGTGGAAAGCATTGCCTCTGTCTGTCAGGTCCAGCTGCCTGTGTCAGTCAAAGAGTCCATGAACCTAACTCCAGTATCCAGGTGGCTCTATACGATAGTTGCCTGATAGATATTGTTAGAAAAGGGCCAAAACATCCCTCGGGATTAACTTCTTTTTGGAGTGGGCCTAAAGTGGCCACTGGAGGAACTACTGCAGTTTTTGGCACTTCCATGCTGGCATCAGTTTTCAACTCCAGAGGCAGCTACATTTGTACAACACATACAGTGGAACGATAGTCACTGCTACTTGCAAATGTCACTAAATAACTGACAGCCAACAAGGTCAGCAGCAGTTATTCTTGGGCAATATATCAGTGAATACCTTAGTCTAAGGAGCTTGGAAAGAACTTCTTTAAGTTGCTTGAAGACATTTCACCTGTCATCCGAGAAGCTTCTTCAGTTCTAAGGTCAAATAGCGGAGAGTCCCAGATTTAAACCCAGTGGGAGTGTTCCCCCAAAGAGGGACAAAAGGACCCCCTGATGATCCTCTACCTAATCACATGAGCCAAGGTGTGAAAATGGGTGTGGGTCACAATCAGCCAGAGTTTCGGGTGAGCTCATTGTGAAACCTGGCCCAACCCTATCATGTGATTTCCTGAGGTCAAATGGCCCAGGGTGTGAGTGGGCGCTAAGGCGTCTGGGAAGGGAACTCAAAACTGATATTATAGATGGCAGACAGCTGGTGTCGTAAGCCATCGCCTCTGTTCAAAGATGGTCGCTCACAGTGGACATAAATGGCTTCTTTCACTCCTCTTTCAAACCACCTGTCTTCTCTGTCCAAAATGTGAACATTGGCATCCTCGAAAGAATGACCTTTGTCCTTTAGATGCAGATGAACTGCTGAGTCTTGTCCCGTGGAGGTGGCTCTTCTATGTTGTGCCATGCGCTTGTGAAGTGGCTGTTTGGTCTCTCCAATGTGTCCCACACCTGTTTTCACACCTTGGCTCATGTGTTAAACTATCTTGCTTAAATGATGGTAAAATACATTTAATTTTCAATTGAAGTAGTTGCTGAATATTTTTCTGCAATTCAACTAATATATAAATCATTAGACTGTTTCAGATCAAAACATTGCATTGCAACTTGCGTTCAGCAATTTAAACAAAGAATAATTTACGACACTCAATAACCAAAACAAGTGATCAGTAAGACCTTGTTTTTGGGAAAACTAAATATATGACATTCTGATTTTCCTCAAGGTCACGGAGAAAAATGGTATCAAAGTGAAAACAACAAAAGGCGTTTGTTGTGGTGGAAAAAGCATGTAATCAAAATGCCTCAGATTTCCATGTATTATTCTGTGGTCCTAATTAGAGGCTTCCTTTACACTACTTCCATATTCACACAACTTGGGTTGTAGTGTGCTTGTAAACATGGACCTAAATATTAAGTACATGGGTGATGAATCAGCAGATGATGACATGGAGGTGTGCTGTTCGGTAGGAGTAAATGAATGCACCTGTAATGACTAGCTGACATTTTGGTGATAGAGAAAGAGCATGTGTTGTAACTAAAGCATGCTGCGTATGCACCTCTTCCTGATGGTTGCACGTAGCATTAGCACTGTGAGCGAAAGCATGGATGTGGCTTGCTGTAGAGAGAGCGAGTCATTTGGCAGCCTGGTATAGCCTCGGGCTCTCTGCAACTGATTCATGCTCACACTACTATAAGTGCAGGCAGTTGACCCACATCATGCAAAGGGAGGGAAAAAAGTCAGGAGGCGGGCGTTCAGGGGAAGGAAATGGAGATCATCTGATAATCTCATGTTTTTACCAGGGGACTGGGTTCACGACTGAGCTGCGGTTAATAATTAGGCAATATTTATGACTAGTTTGAGTTCTGTGAAAATCATTGAAACACTGCGCTTTTAATATGAAGACAAAGCCCTATCATGAACCTTGTAAAGGAGAAGAATGTGAATACTCTCTGCCAAAGCTCTTCTTCAGCTATTCAATTTGGATTTTTATTTGCAATTCAGATCACTCTCTTAGTTCCCAGAATGTAAAACATTAGTTTTAATCCAGCCTTAACTAGTTTTGGTATTTGAAGTTGCCAGGGGAAAGATTTAACCTCTTAACAACCACCAAGTCACTGCTGATCCACTTAGTGGTAGGCTTATGCTGAATTTTACCAGCAAGATAAAGAAGCATAGTCTCAGAAACTAGAAGACATAACCTTCTAAAGCTGGCATCTCACACACATTTAGACTTTACAATTGCTTTGCTATAAGACTTCAATTTGAATGTGTAAACTAGAAGCATAGAACTGAACCTAACCATAACCCCATTATTCCAGTACCTAATTATTCCTATTACACCTAATGTTCAGCTAGAGTTTCTATAAATATATTGCTCTGCAATTACATGATGCCAAAAACTTGAAAGTCATTTAGCTTAGTTTGATTTAAATGGACAAAAGACTGCGTGTATCACCAGACAAATCTGCTAAAATAAATAAATGAATAAATAAATAAATAAATTGTAAGAACTTTTTCTATATATGTTTTACTTCTTCTACCATCATTTTGTGCTGTTGGAGAATTTTCCCTTAAATTTAAATCCAGGATCCAAAGACTGCCGTGCCTCTTATAATATTGACCCAAGCTAAATAGGCAGATTCATTAATGTGTTTTCGCTGGTGAAAATGAAAACTGATTGGGGCTTGTGTAAGGTTAGTTGAAGTAAAATGGGCTTGAAAGTGAACACGTCAGGACTGTGATAAAATGCAGTGTGCATAGTCACACCCACAGGACAGTTTTAATTCTAGAAAAACCCTGAGCTATGGGCATAATGCTATAACGACACAATGTTAACGTAGTCAAGGACGAACTTTAACGGATAAATAAATTTCCTTAATCCTCAGATTTTCAAAACTATTTGGGAGAAATACGTTTTACCTTGTGGAGAACATGGCTATTTCCATACATGTGCAGCTAGGTGGAAACACTGCACACTTGAAACGAAACGACTCTGCGAAAAAGTCCACGAAGAAGAAGCTGTATCCATTTCCTGTTCCGGGGCTTGAAACAAACGTCGTGCGGACGCGCGACTAAACAGAAAGTTTTGCAGAAAACTTGGCACGTTGAGTGTTTTACGCGTCTAAGTCTTCATCGGTTTTCTTTTTACCTCCACGGCTTAAACGGGCTGACTACGACAGAAGAGTAATCTAAGGTTTGTAAGCCTCATGAAGTAGTTATTCCCCGGTGATGGTAGCTCGCGTACAGCGGTGTGCTAACGTTAGTTAGCATCTAACCAGGGAGGTTTGGCGGATGTGATTGATTTAGCAATGTATGTTGCTACGGGCTGGCGCTTTAATTTAATCAGTCTGACTTAACACTCATCAACTAACAAAGTGCAGCAAGGTCGGAGTGACTGACTGTTGATGTGGGAGTTTTTATTAGTTGGAAACTGGTGAACGTCTGTGTCAGAGCAGCTGTAGCTATGTGGATAAAGGACGGCGGGTTTTGGAGCTCATGTTTGGGACTATCACATTTGTGTGATATATGACTAATTAAGGCCAGAAATCACGAAGATATTTAAGTGATAACCATGCTCAGTAGCGATAATCCATGACATAAGTATTTGATGTTCTGCAGGATTGGAGGATGTCTCTTCCAAAGCGGGAGGTGGAGGAGTTGAGGCCATGGGTAGAACGCACTGTGAAGAAGGTGCTGGGTTTCTCGGAGCCCACTGTGGTGACTGCAGCATTGCACTGTGTGGGAAAGGGACTAGACAAAAGGAAGACCATAGGTAAGTACGGTGAAATATCTCTTATGTACTTAGAGATCTGGTGACGATTCAGTTCAGCCAAAAGTGCCTCTGACATCAGAGGCATATCCCAGGGTGATTTGTTTTACCGGGTTACAAAATGCACCCATCACTGAAGAGAAACGAGTCCAACAGCTGTCTGAAAACCTATCTGGCCTTCTTAGGAGTATTTGGCATGACTACCAAGCTGTGGGTTCTTAACATAGTGCAGACAGCCAGCCCAAAAAATGATGGTGTGAAGATCTGCGATGTAGCTATCAGCAGGGCTTGTTTGCAAAGGTAATAGATTTGTTGTCCAGTTAAAATACTCATGTCATTTGTTCATTCAAATGAAAGATTGTGAGTACAAAGAAAGCTGCCTATTGCTTTTATTTGTTTGGTTGTTTGTTTATTTATTTATTTCATCTGTCTGGGAAATAATTGCTCGGTCTGTTAGACTGACTTCTGCAGGTGCTGTAGTTTAAATGTCAGTATTGGGTTTTCATAGTGTGTATTTTTATGTGGGTATTTAAGCCATTCTGTGGTAACATTATTTTCTTTTCAGAGTGTTAATTATTTCATATTTATCATTCTCAGACCAGCTGCGTCCTTTTCTCGATGACTCTGCTGGAGGCTTTGTAGAGCGACTTTTTGAAGCCCTCGAGGAGAGCCGCAGCACACGTGGGAACAAAGGATCTGGAGAAAAAAACCGCAAGAGAGAACTTAAGGTAGCCTAACATCATAGCAAATGTTCATGCTTTATATTATCATTATATAACTGAATAACTAGATCTGAAGGTGGGGAGTTTTCTGACAAGAAAACTGACTATATTAACACGCTCACATGCAAAAGTGACCTATATTAAAGAAAAATAAATACATTACATTCAATGCATGCAGGGATTAGACTGATTGTGTTAAGCCTCAGTTTGATTAACTTAAACCTCAATGTAAACATCCCCTTACACTTGATTTACTCCTGCATTAAGCTTAATTGAGGTTTCACTCAGATGGCACTTAACTTTAGTTCTACATGGACTGCACTGACACAATACTGATTATTGTTACGTAAACTTTAATTGCTGCATAAGATATTTATTATTTTTATTTTTATTGGTGTTTGTGTGTTTGCCGGCTGTACTCAGGATGTGTTTGGTGAAGAGGCTGACACAGGCGCAGCGCGAGAAACTCCCGAGCCAACAGATGGCACAACGGCAAAGAGGAAACGAGTCCCCCGTTTTGAGGAGGTGGAGCAACCTGAGGTGATACCAGGACCTCCATCAGAGAGCCCCGGCATGCTCACCAAAATACAGGTACGTATGTATGTATGTGTGTGTGTGTGTGTGTGTGTGTGTATGTGTGTGTAAGTATAGTCGGTTTATTTTCTTCGTCAGTCACCTCTGTGTGTGTGTGTAAGTATAGTCGGTTTATTTTCTTCGTCAGTCACCTCTGAATCCTTTTGCTGTCCTAACAGATCAAACAGATGATGGAAGCAGCCACAAAACAGATCGAAGAAAGGAAGAAACAACTAAGCTTTACTCCTCCAGCTCCTGCTACAACAGTAATGAGATTTCTTTCCCATAAAAATACATACTGAATAAAGAACTTCAGTCTTTTCAGGTTTTAAATAGAATTTAAAACCTTTCTAACTTCTTTCTGACTCTAGCGGTTGCCTTTTCCCACTTCACAGTCACAGCTGGATGGCCCTCCACTCTCTCGACTTCTTGGCACTGCTGGTGCTGCAGCAGCTGGTGGTGGGTCATCCATCGCTCCCTACCAGGCTGCCAGCTTCATGAATGATGCAATTGAGAAGGCCCGTAAAGCTGCTGAGCTACAGGCTCGCATTCAGTCCCAGTTAGCTATGAAACCTGGCATCCTCGGGGTTTTGGGGAACACTGGGCCACAAAACTTTGTGGCACTAGCTAATCTACATGCCATGGGGATTGCTCCACCGTAAGTGATGTCAGACTATAAATATACGATTTTAAAATGTGCACAAGGCATGAAAAAAGTAGGTGATGTCTTTGTGCTCAATTGACATTGAACTGCTTTCTCTTTATGTGTAACTACAGCAAAGTAGAACCCAAGGAGGTGAACAAACCAACACCTCTTATCCTGGATGAGAAGGGAAGAACTGTAGATGCCAGTGGCAAAGAGGTTGAACTCACACACCGCATGCCTACGCTCAAAGGTACATACATGGATACACTGATCCAGTATTTGTACACAAGCATACACAATGTGTTTTCTTTGTTTTGATATTCCACAAAACATGTTTCTTTCCCTGTGTAGCTAACATTCGAGCAGTAAAGAGAGAGCAGTTCCGCCAGCAGCTGAAGGAGAAGCCCGGAGATGACTTGGAGTCCACATCCTACTTCGACCAGCGTGTGCCTGTTCCTCCAGCTCAACGTGCACGCAGGACTTTCAAATTCCATGACCAGGGACGCTTTGAGAAGATTGCTCAGAGAATTAGAACTAAGGTTGGTACAACCCTGTCCCAGTTGTTTGAAAGAGAATATTTAGAATTTAAGAAAAAGAAAGTCATCATATGTCTCTTGTCTCTCTTGTATGGATCAGGCCCAGTTGGAAAGGTTGCAGAATGAGATTGCCCAGGCGGCAAAGAAGACAGGAATCCAGGCTTCAACCAAGCTAGCACTGATTGCTCCTAAAAAGGAGATTGGAGAGGGACAGGTTCCCAATATTGAGTGGTGGGACTCTTTCATCCTGCCTTCCAACATAGACATGTAAGAAATCAAAATTTGATCTTAAACATTGAGTTTGCTATCAGGAATGTGTGGAATACATGGCAATAATAATCTTTTTTTTTTTTAATTTTAAGAAATTCAGACACAAAATTTGAAGCGTTAGAGCTGTTTGGTGTGACCAGCCTGGTGGAACATCCTGCCCAAATGAGCCCACCAGGTAAGTCTATAGGAGGTAAAATGTGTAAGTTAAAATAGATTTTGTCCTACAAAATCATTATTAACTGTTAAAAATGTCCTTATGCCGTAATGTGCAGAAGTCTTGAGCCACCACTCAGTTTAATTAATTAATATTAATATATTTAGCTATTAAAATGGTAAATGGGTACAGTGAGTTATTGAAACTTGTGCAACCATACATACAAATACAGTATATTAGGGCTAAACAGAGGCTTTACAATTCTAATAGGCTTGAAGGTCAATATGTGGTATGAGCAACATGCAACTAGTCTTCAGGAAAAGTTCTCCAGGGTTCTTGAAGGATATTCAAAGCTCTTCTTTGGATGTTGGCTGTTTTTGTTCTGCTCTCTTGTCAAGATGATCCCACACTGCTCCGATAATGTTGAGGATGGGGCTTTGGGGAGTCCAGTCCATGACTGATGGTGTTCCACTGTGTCTTTTTCTGTCCAGCTTTTGCTGCATCGGCAGCGTGTTTGTCAGCATTGTCATGCTGAAAAATAAAGCTGTTATCAGTAACATGCTTTCCAGATGGCACATTCATAGTCTATCAAAATCTCAGCAATTTTCTGTGTTCGTAATCCCATCAGTTTTGAAAAGCTTTCCAGCACCACAGACTGAAATACAGCTTGAAACCATAACAGAGCCTTCACCGTGTTTTACAGATGGATGTAGACACCACCAATGTTCCCTCTAAGCTGCACGCGTGCGCATTTGCGCACTGCTGGCACGGTCTCTGCGCACAGAAAATCTGCATTGCGCACAAAAAAAAAATCTAACCTGAATTGAAATTAAAATGAATACTTTAACAATTCTGTTTTGCAGTGTTAGTCAGTAAGTGACTGGCTGCTCCCGTATGGGATTAGAACGATGCCACCTTATCCCATAGTCCAGCCAATGATGCGATTCACATTCGTATATACGCAGCTAATCAACGTCGTTGACAGGCTATGACAGCGTCCTTATGTGCCGACACCGGTGTTTTAGCTAGCAAAGCGGCTGATGTGGAGTGAAGCCACGTTAATGACAACGTGTACAACCATTGGAGATGTGAGCAGGGCAGACGGAACAATTGACGGTTTGGTTTTCTTCCTGAATACTATCGTTGTTTATATTTACTGCGGGAAGAAACTCTACAAACTGCGTTTTATGAGGAAAGCACTCTCCGCCTGTGAGCAAAGACAAAACCAAAAAAAACCCCACCCTTTCCTATTGGTCGAAAAATGTACCATGTCGACCAATCAAAAAATGATATGGCAACATGGCATTTAGTTGTTTAGGAAGGGGGAAGTTTTAGGAGTGACGGCGGTGTTTTGAGATGTGAGAGATTTGCAGACATTTAGCTGCAAATCTTGTGTAGTTAGTGTGTAGTGTAGTCAATAGTTTTGTTGTGTGTGTCAGAACAATGAGGCGACTGCTGAATGTTACAGGAGTGATACATCTCCTGTTGTCAGGCCTGCAGGTATCAGGCTGTTGTTCTCCTTTATCTCATAGTGGATAGAAATTATTTTTGGAGTGGCACAAATAATTTGTGTGGCATCAAATTTGATGCAGAAAATGCCTTGGCTGCATTTTTAGGTAAACAGCTGCAAAAAACTTTGCTTGCATAACTCAGTTACTTTTTTGAAGAAGTAACTATATAATTAAATTGCCCAACATTGGTCATTATATACTGTATTTTGCAGACAGAGAGTTACATGACTCCATGTAACTTGGATGGATTTGATGCTGGTGTGACCACAAGGCACACATCCACTGTTGCTCACAGTGGTCCAAGGGACCGTTCAAGGAGTTTGTGTTCGCTCAGACATATGAAAAATTAGAGGGAACATTGGACACCACCTCTCCCCTGATCTTCTCTGTGCATATAGATGTTGATATATGACCTAGTCATTTCAAATTTGGATTCATCACGCCATAAGATCTGTTGCTGATTTTCAGTCCAGTTCGTGTGTAATTTGGCATACTTCAGCCTATCCCTGTTTTCATTCCTTATGAATCGCTTCTTGACAGTTTGTTCATCTGCTGTAGGTTTTTAGGTTATTTTTATTTCATTGTATTTTTTTAAGAACATACTTGGGGAAAAAATGAATACATAATAAATTAAATAATAATTAAAAAATAACAATTCTTAACATAATCACACACCCTTTCAAATATCTTAGTGGTGTTTATGTATCACTAGCTGTTATATATTCCTTTCTTTTTTCCCCTTTAGTTGACACAGATAAGCCAGTAACTCTAGGTGTATACTTGACGAAGAAAGAACAAAAGAAACTTAGACGGCAGACACGGAGGGAAGGACAGAAAGAATTGCAAGAGAAGGTTCGTCTAGGACTGATGCCTCCACCAGAGCCCAAAGGTACGCATGTACAAATCACCACAATAAATAAAAGTTATTATAATGAAAGATTAAACAGAATTCAACTGATGTTTGCTTTGATTATTTTCAGTGCGGATCTCCAACCTGATGAGAGTCTTGGGGACGGAGGCGGTTCAGGACCCCACAAAAGTAGAAGCACATGTTAGAGCGCAGATGGCCAAGAGGCAAAAGTCAGTAACACAGATAATTTCCATATTTATTCTTTTGTTTATGTTTGCAGAGGCTTTCCCTAGGTTTTGTCTAACATTGCCCTCTGCATTTCAGGGCCCACGAGGAGGCCAATGCAGCTCGCAAGCTCACAGCAGAGCAAAGAAAAGAGAAGAAGGTCAAGAAGTTAAAAGAAGACCTCACTAATGGTGTTCACATCGCAGTGTACAGGTGTGTGTTTAAAGGGAGCGAGCTCATAAGTACAATACAGTAGTTAATAGTAAAATGTATAATGCTAAGTATGTTTGTTAGGAAGTGTGACTGATTTAAGCATCTTCCCTACTCAGGATTCGAAACCTGCAAAATCCTTCTAAGAAGTTTAAAGTGGAAGCCAATGCCAACCAGCTATACCTGACAGGCACAGTTGTTCTGCACAAAGATGTCAACATTGTTGTGGTGGAAGGAGGTAAGTGATGACACCGACAGATGCCAAGACATGTTTTATTGTTTATTACCCTTAATGTAATAAACAATTTTCAAGTTTCCCTATTCCTCACAGAGTGTTTAGCAAGCGTTTGCAGACAAGTTGGCTTCATCCATGCAAACTACAGGCAACTGCAGCAGCCTGTTAGTAACTAAAGCAGTCACAAGAATGTTTTTGCTGCTGCACAGTATACCTTTTTGTAACCAGAGCCACCTTGTGACTCCCAGCAACTGCTGGTGAGTCTCCAACTGTTCTAAGCTGTGTCACTTAGCCCTTAATGAACAGATTCTTGTATCTATAGATACATTTCTGATTCTGCATTGGTTTGCTCTCATGAACGATCTCTAGGGCTGGGTGATATGGCTTAAAATCCATATCGCGGTATAATTTGAAGCATGTGCGGTAACGATATATATCGCGATATATATTCTTTTCTTTTGTATAACATATTTTACACACTATAAGGCACACTTAAAATCCTTTAATTATCTCAAAAATTGACAGTGTGCCTTATGTATGAATTCTGGTTGTGCTTACGGACCTTGAACCGATTTTATGTGTTACACGGTGCGCAGAAATCTGTCAAAAATGTTTTAGTACGACTTTGGTAAGCTAGGAAGGTGCACTGCTTGATGGATTGCCGGAGTATTACGGCTACCGTAGTCAGGAGCCTTGCAGAGTAATGTGGGTCCAAAACTCCCTCTCTTCAGGTCCCAAACAGGTCCCAAACTCAAAAGAACACTGCGGCATCACTGAGAATTAAAAACTGTCTAAATTATTTCATCTTTAATAAAATGATCAGTGTTGCTGCTTTATCAGGTGTAACTTAATTGTTACACCTGATAAAGCAGCAACACATCCAGGCATCCATGAAAACAGAATTTATTAAACTGAACGGAGTTAGAAGTTAGCAGGAAGTTAGCTTGCTAGTTTCCACCTAAACATGATATGCCATGTTCTGACTGAGAGATTAATAAAAAAAAATTAAAACGTACAGCTCTTCTATCACTTTCAACATAAATTAAGACAGAAAAGTAAACAGCAGTGACTTTTGTAGGGTTACTGAAATCGGACTAGCTGGTATATAATGATGTCCTACGTGATCGCTAACAAAACAGCTACATTAGCATAACTTTAGCACAGTGAAGCTGAAGGATGAACGCTAACTTTTCCCCACTTGATAAAAGTTAACGTGAGGGATTCTGGTGGTTAGGGACAAATGCAATTGCATGGCAGGATGCTATAAACGGACCAAACTTCAGTCAGGAGAACAACTGAGATAATCCATCCACAATACGAGGTTAGTCATTAATATACTGCAACAACATGGGAATAGAGCAGCGGCGAGAGAATTCAGCATTAATGAATCAACGGTATGGAAGTGGAGGAAGCGCAGTAATTTGCAGATGATGTTGTTTGTAGCCACTGCAATGCTTTCGACCAAAACAGGTGCAGCTCGATGACACCCTCAACATGCGCTATAGCAGTAGAGGGGTGAAGTCAAAATCTCTACCGTTGGCCAAATTTATATCGTCTCTACCATATACCGTTTATACCGCCCATCTCCATAAAAATTGTACAGCTATATGTATTTCTTTTTATGAAAAGGTTTTTGACTAGAATTCTATTTGTTAAGCTATGCAAATTTCCAGACATTTACTATCTACTTTTGCATGTGCAAATATAGATGTTAGAATATAGAATGAGAACCAGAAATGCAAATAAAAATTGTCTATTCTGAACCTGAAGTTTCTGCAAAGCTCTTTTTAAAAGTAATCTGTAGATCATTTGTTATAAAGCTGCTCGTGAGCCCTTAATCACAAGCTTTTCCCCACTTCTAATTTGCCTAACTGCTAGGGTGTGAAATGTTAGTGAGAGCCCAGTGTATGAACGTAATCATTTAATTCTTGAAGTTGTTCCCTTTGGTTCTAAACTACTGAAATCATGTAGAAGGCAATTAATTGGGTTCTACAAAATTTCTTTCCTGGTACTGCTTCAGAAATTAAAGCAATGGGATAAACACAGTCAGAGTTTAAGGTCTGTTCTATCCACTACTCGGTGTATTACATTTGGGGCTGCTAAAGGATTTCATAATGAAGGTTTGGGATAGACAGCTGCACGCTTTGTGCTTCTCCTCCTCCTCATCTTTTTGGTTGCTCCCTTTTGGGGTCTCCACACCAGATCATCTGCCTCTATCCCTGTCCTAGGGATCCTCCTCTGTCATACCAACCCTTGCATGTCCTCCTTCATTACATCCATAAATTGTCTCTGTGGGTCCTTCTTTTCCTTCTGTTTGGCCGTGTCATCTTCAACATACTACAGTTAGATTGTTAAGGTCATAAAAAGTTGTCTGAATTGTTTTATGATGTAAGCTACAAGTCAAAAACACGTCAGTCAAGCAATAAAGTTTTTCTTTATGTATTGCTTCTTACCCTCTTCTACATGCATTTTGCTAGTCCATGTCCACAACCTCTTAAGTTTGCATTCATATCCATAGTTTACTAAAAAATGTGCCTAGCGCTTAAAACAGCGTTTCTGAAATCCTCCTAATTTTTGACATTCGTATCTCTTTTAAAATTATTATTATTCACTATTAGCATTTTAATGATGTATCCAAGTCAAAGTAATGTAAGGGCCTATCTCTGCTAACACAGGGTGGGAGGTGGTGTACAAAGGACAGTTTGCCAGTGCATCATCACAACAAAAATAAAAACAATGAATAAATTAGGAAGCACTTTCATAAAATATATATAAAGTGATGTACAAATTTACCAGAAGAGCTATTTACTTTGACACTGTCATGGAATGAGCGGCTCCATAGTGTTGGGGTTTATGCGTTTGCCCCACAAATGAAAGATCTGCAGCTTAATCCCAGGAGGAGAGACAAATCTCTTTGGGACTTACAAGTAGTTGGCTTAAAATAGTGCTTTAATGTATTAGACCCTTCATTTCAAAACAATGAATAGAATAAGAAGAGGACTGGATTGGAATTGGGCCTAAGTCTACATTTCTCCTTCCTTTTAGGGCCCAAATCGCAGAAAAAGTTCAAGAGGCTGATGATGCACAGAATCAAATGGGAGGAACACAACAGCAAGAGAGATGGTGAGATTGTTTTGAATTTTGATTCTTTATGCAAATGCAAGCATATACAGTATATTAGTGAGATGAAAATCTCTGCCTTTTATTCCTAATTAGATCCAGATGGTGATGATGATACGAAGAGGAACAACAAGTGTTGGTTGATTTGGGAGGTGAGTGAACATTTTGCCTTCTGTTGCGTACTCACTTTTAATTACAATTTGTTTTTTGTGATGTTGCTCAAGTGTAATGATTCCTTTTGGTTCTTTAGGGAACAGCTAAAGAGCGTAGCTATGGAGAGATTAAGTTCAAGCAGTGCCCCACAGAGAGCATGGCCAGAGAACACTTCAAGAAGCACGGCACTGAACACTACTGGGACCTAGCGCTGAGCCAGAGTGTGTTGGAGACCACAGACGACTGAAACTTGTCAGCGGAGTATCTAGTTTCAGTCAGGGCTCTCTTCCTACAAACCTCCAGATCAACAGCCTCACAGCTAGCCAGCCTTCACTGCTGACTGCTGCAGGGGAAAGAGGCGATATCAAGAGACTTGAACATTGAAAACAAGGAACAGTGACCCTGTGTGGATATTTTTGTGAGAATGTGTGACCGATCAGGATGTGTGTAGGAACAGTATGTATGTAGGTCTGCATCAGTGTTCATCTTTTTGGCTAGTAGACTCTTCTGTTAGATATTTCCTGTATTATTGAATACAGTCTGGCAGATTGCATTATGTTATGGAAATCATTACATGAGACATGTGATGAGATGATGAGAAACTGTCAGGTTACGTAAAGATTGAAGTTTGGTGAAAATAAAACTGCTTTGACTAAAGCACTTCAATAAAGAGATGCCCCACACATTTAGAGAAAACTATCTTTCACAGTTTAAAATGCCTCAATGTGTTTAGTTTTTTTGTTTAGGTAAAAGGAGTTTGACTCAGTTGTTGCTATATTTCTCTGTACAGTGACCATCTCAAATAAACCAACTTTAAGCGCCGCCTCCAAGATATTTTCTGTAACTGAATTATTTTATTAATATATAAACTATATATTAGGTTTTGGTAGTGCACTGTTTTCTTTTGCGCTTGTGCTTGTAGCTCTAGTTTTGCTCTCCTAATAAAGTAAAACAGGGGGCGTGTTTTACCCCCAGCAGTCCTCATTAGTTTAGCTCCTCCATCCCCAGCAGCACCACAGAGTTGGAAAGATGGCGGCCGGTTCAGGGGCTGCAAGTGGTCACGGCTCACGCAGCTCCACCGCTGCTCTGGAAGCGTCTTTGGACCGGCGTTTTCAGGGAGTTTCAAACACTATGGAGTCAATACAAGGACTTTCAGCTTGGTGCATTGAAAACAAGAGACATCACAGCCTTATCGTCCGCTACTGGATGAAGTGGCTCAAGAAATGTGAGTAGCTTGTCACTGAAGCTAATCCGCTAGCTAGCGCATTTTAGCCGTTTTTCAAATGCATTTCTGTCTGGACCAGCTACCAGTTTGCAAAACTCGGCTGCAGTTTATTGCGTTAGGGACAAAGTTGTTTAGTGCACAAAAGAGCAATAATTTACCCCCTGAACAAAGTTCAAGTTTTTTGATATGCAGCATATTTATAAGCTAACGCTGCCGTTGCTTGAAATTAGCTGCTAATGTTAGCAAAGCTACTGCTAGCGATGTTTACAGTCGGGCCTCCCGGGGTTCACGGCACTGCGCTTTTAAGCCGAAGAGCAAACATGATAAAAAATATTATTTTTAGACGGATTTAATCAGCTGCATGTTAGCTTTAGTTGGTGCATGGTGGTTTGAGTTGTTCCTGACGGCTGGTCGTATCGAGCATAGTTTATTTAGGGGACGCGTGAAGCGATAAAGGAGCGATCCACTTTAAATTAAACTCGTATGTCCCTTTCATTGTTATTATATTATTAATTTTTACCGACAAGCTCATTTAACATTTATACTAAAAATGCAAAATTAACTAGACTAGCTATAGTTCCAAACTTTCCAAACAAACGGTGATAACGTCGTTTAAACTATCTACACTTCATTTATCTCCTGTCAGATTAGTATTAACGATAATGCCATATAGTGGGTATGTGCAGTGTAGATATCGTGTAATACACTTTAATTACAGCACCTCACCCTTTACTATTGGCTTCTGTTTAAAATGTGTTATAGTTATTATTTTGTTCTGACGTGTTATAATCCCCGTTGACATTCCCATAACGTGTTTAGACTGGTTTCTAATTAAATATATCTTAAGTAGCAGAGTACACGTGCGCAACAGTTCTTACATTAGAAGTAGAAGTTACGTTGTTTGATATTAAATCCTGTCTAGTTAGGTTAAACTTTTATCTAGTAAGGATGTAATTTTGTGCCTTTCAAGCTCAATGCTAGATATCTGAAATGCACTTTTAAATAATAAAATTTTATATCTGTACCAGTAATTCCGATTTAAGATGTTGAGTGTAAAGAGGTCTCATAAGAGGCATGAGTCTTATCATTGTAGCTTTCTTAAATCAACATATACTAATATTTTGCTACATCAGAAATATTTTGTTAATATGTCAGATATATTGGAAACACAATTGCTCATAGATCTTGCTTTTTATGTCTTATGCTTTTTATTAACTTTGTATGTTCCCCTTGTGGATGCGTTGGTTCTCTGGTACTAAAACTTCCTCCCACAGTCCAAAGACATACATGCTGGGTTAACTTGTGGTTTTAAACTGGATGTGTGTGTGGATGGTTTTGTCTCTGTGTGTTTGTCCTGTTATGGACTGGAAACCTGTCAAGGACTCACATTATTAAGGTCTAGTGACATCTGGTGTAGGCTTCAGCACTCCCCAAAACCCTAAATTGGATGTAGTTCTAGATCCCAAAACATGGCATGGCCAAATAATAAAAAATAAATAGCTGCTAGTTAGTTGTGTTGATTAAATGCTAAAAGAGCCCTCCATAATAGAACAAGTTATCAAGAGGGAGTTATGAAGAGTTGTAGCCTTGAAAGCATTTCCTTAGTCACTACAGTCATCTCTGCTTTTGCACTCTAACACTATGTTGACATTTCAAGGCGGCACTCTTATCTCTACTCCCTCCATGTACTTGTATCTTATGAGTTTTTATGAATCCTCCTGCATAATAAATCTAATAAGACCAGCCGGGATCACAGTGTGGAGCAATTCAGTGGAAGGGCAGTTAATCAGCACACTTGTCTGCCAATGCCAAACCGTGCGTTTTTAAAGAAACGAATTCAGATCAACACTAAATGTAATGGCTTCTTCCTTTTCCTATTCTCCACCTTGGCCTGGTAGTTTGTTTGCGTAATCTTGCTAACAAAAAGACAACTCACCCAAAAGCCGAGGAGGATTATGCATTTTGGTCAGTTGCTAGGTGAGCTTTTGTGACAAATTCTCATGGATGATGATGAGATGTGTTTGAAAACTTTGATTCTTTGCTTTAAAAAAAACCACCCCAAACAAACAAACCGAATCATGTTTTGAAAATGTAGTAATGCTGTTTTTAAAAGTTTCCCTCAAGTCCATATAAATTTGCACCTGTTTGTATTATTTAGAGCTAGTCAAAGTCTCTGCAATATACTTTAGTTTTTTCACTCCCATTTCTTTAATTTGTGCCCCTTAAGTGTCTACAGTACATTTGATAAGTCTCTCCCTCCTTATCCGTTGCTATTAGAAATACATTTGCTGCCTTTATCTTTATTTGTATAGGTTTTGATGGGTTATGGGCTGATTGTTATTTTTAAGCCTGCAGTAAATAAATTTCATCAGCTTTGTAGAGTTGTGTGGGAAGAACAAGGCAGGCCAACTGCCCTACATATTCTGTGCTTCTTTATTTATGTGGGTGCATGCATGATTAAATGAAATAGATGCTTGAAGTGCTGGTAAAGTCATATTGAAATAGTGCTTCTGTGTTGTTGTTTCTGTTGTAGATTGTTCAGATTCACAAACCAAATTTGGTTCCTGGTTGATGACTTTCCTGATCCTTTCAGGAATGTTCACTGCACCTTTCAGGAATGTTTTAATGAGCTACTGTCATTGTAGTAGCAGCATTGTAGTTCACAGCATTATAGCCAGTGACACAGCATAAGTAACATGTAAACCCGTATGTACCCTGGGTAGTGTTTTTCCTGGAAACTGTAAGTAACATAACTACTTAACGTTTAGTGTAGTTATTTTTATTTTTTTAAGTAAACTTATCTTTGTAACTCTTCAGTTGCTGCATAATAAAACTGAAGAATATTTTCTACCTAGGATGTTATCTCTGTTTAGGTTTTTAGCCAACTGCTTAACGGCCTAAGTAATATTCATCCTGTCATATGGAGTGCAACTAGCGAGTGTTCCAGCAATGCTCGGTGGAGACATTTGTTTATATTTGGTTGAAGCATCACAGCTGCTAGCAGGTCCTCTTTCATTCTGTTGTTGTACTTTATGTTTTTTTGTTTTTTTTTTCAAGTAGAAAAACGTGTGTGTGTGTGTGTGTGTGTGTGTGTGTGTGTGTGTGTTCCACGTTTAGTGGAAACAGTTTTCTTGCATATATTGCAAAGTACTGTAGATTGTTGGAGGTTGTTGAAGCTAATTTTTCACATACTAAATCTTAATCATCCTAACAATTGCTTTCACTCTCAGACATGCCTGGGCTTAATGCTGTTGTTGGGCACACTCTGTAATAGAAAACAAATGATGTTTCTGTAGTAATATATCATTTCAGAATTTGTACCAGTGTTATCATGAATGATATATGATAGCACAGCCCTAGTAGTCATAAACTCCAGCAAGAAAGTTAGCATGAACTAAAATTTAGAAAGCTGAAATGAACCATCAGTATTTAAGCATGTTTTCTAATCTTGAGCATGTGATCTATTGGTATGAAAATAAATAAAGAAAAAAAAGTGCTGAAAACACACAAAATCAGCAGACACACTATTGCTGCAGGCTCTTCTTTTGCAGGCTGAGGCCCTGTGTTTTAGAAAGCTAATCTGTCCAATGGGACGTTCTGTTTCAGTGGCTAAGTCCAGTTACTATGTGGGCATTTTTCTTTTCTTTTTCTTTTTTCTTTTTTTATAATTCCCACCCTGCATGGCTGCCCACAGAACAATGATGAGATTAGCTTATGCTGACAATACAAATGAACTGCTGTGTACCATTTGAGCTTTTGTGTGCTGATGGAGACCAGAGCAAACTGATCAGAAGGGACTTTGTTGTAGGGCTGCAACTAAAGATTATTTTGGTAGTTGAATAATCTTCCAGTTTTTCTTTGATTAGTCAATGATTATTTCAGTAATTCTCATCTCCTCGTCCTGTTGGGCAGACCTTCTCTTCTAGGCTCCAGTGCCTCACCTGGTCAAGTCTGCCCACCTGTGACTGTCATCCTGTTGTCTCATCCCACAGAAAATTAAAATAATTACCCAGGAAACATATGAATTTGAAAATAATAAATAAAAATATTAGATAATACAAATTAAAGTGCTAGTAGTATTCAAACAAAAAAATAATAATGTGCAAAAAGGAAACCCAAATGACTTTTGTCCATAAGTACAAATCAAGCTTCAAATTAAATTAAAAATATTATTTTTCCGGTCCAAAATGACAAGTTTCCAAATTTTACACATGATTCAGTTCATAAATACACGTTTGTAGAGGACATGCTCTGGAGTGAGGCTTGCTCTTATCTTTGAGATAATGTTCCCAGCTGCTGATAACCATGCTAAAGATGCTCTCTGTCATGGAGAGGTCAACCCGTCTTAACTGTTGTCTCTCACTACTCATTTGAGTGAGGCAGCACAATACATGTAATGAGTAACATTTTTCAGTGTGATCTGAGTGGACGATGATAAAAATGCTTGAGGGACCTTTTTTTAGATGCAAAAGTGTCTGTCATGGATAATTCAGACCAACTACTGCACCACATAGACAACAGGCAGTGGAGTTTTGTTTTTTGTTGGGGTTTTTTTTCAGGCTGATTCAGTTTTTATGCCAAGTTTTAAGAAAGGAAATCTGTCAAACTGTGATACCTGTTTTGTTTTGTTTTATTTTATTTTATTTATATTTTAGTTGGGTTTTTTTTTTTAACTCAGTTTTGTCTCACTTTTCTGTTCAGTTCTGCTTATTTTAAACTCTTAAGCTTTGTTGTCATATTGAAGTTTTGTAGACTTTGAGTATTTTTGTTGTTGTTGTAATTTTCCAACTTTTGGGCTTAATACTGTATCTTTTACCTAATTGTAATTTAATGCATTATAGTATAGTCAGTTTTTCAGTTTATTAGAATAGACACAAATCTTGATCTATAATACACAAAGTATTTTAATGTAGTTCTGGGAGCGGGCTCTATACTTTAAGGTACAGCACTGTGGTCAACTCTGTGTTAAATGTGCTATTTAAATAAATTTGACATTATGGGTTCAAGTAGACATAGTGTGTAAACTTTGCTACAGTGCGGTAGCTGCACCACAGAGCAACACTGCAAAGTTCACTAAACATAGATGTTTACATTTTTCATTTATTTTTTATATTGCAAACATTTGCACTGTTATCAGTATTTGCACACTATTTTATATTATTTTTTGACACTCTTTAAAGTCATTATTCAATACATTGTTATTGTTAAATAAATATCGTCAAATAATCGAGATCTCAATTTCAGTGAAAATAATCGTGATTATCATTTTTGCCATAATCGAGCAGCCCTAGAGTTTGAAGAAAGATCTCCTGTCACACAAATTAAAATTTGATTTGTTTGCTGTTTGGGTGTTTTCACTAATTTTCATACAAAGATGTTGTCCCTTAAGTTCTCTTCCTACAATTTACACGTTCCTAAAATGCACAGCATTGGTTGTGAAAGGATAATTAATTAATTGGTGGTTAAACTCACCTTCCTTGCTGTCACAGCACTACTGGGAATGCACATGCAGAGATTTAACGAAGCCACAACCTCAGTTTCCACAGGTTGAGAATTATTTGTGTTAATAGGTGGTACTGATGTAGAATTTCCTGAACACCTCACCTATAGGTAATACTTTAGCTGTGCAAGCAAAACAGAAAACATCTTTTAAATTTATAAAAGGAAGAGGGAGAGAGCTGCTTATTTAAAAACATACCAAGTTCAAAGTAGATTATACAACAGTATGCAAAAACAGATGATCCCACACATGCATACAGAGATTCCTTTTATTAGTGAGATGATTGTTTTGAGTTTGACTTCAGGTTGAACAGCTATTGTTAAAGATTTTTAAAGACCTTTTTGTACAGCTCATCTCTCCTTCAAATCAGGGCAATGTAGAGCTAGTTAACTGACCTCACTAATGGCCACATGAATTACTACTGGGTTAAAGTTATTAAAATTGGATTAAAACAATAAGTAAATGTTGGTTTTAAAATGTTACAAGGGCACCCACCACCAGACTAATGAGAAGTTGTAAACAAGCACTGTTTCAGTGTAGAAAAATGAATGGTTGTGTCAGAGTAAACTGGTATATAATCACTTGAATGGAGAAATTTGTAAAGCATTTTGCAGCAGGATGCAGTTAAGATGCAGCGAAAGAAGGCTGCTCAAGCTCCTCGTGCTTAGTCACAGACTGACACTGTGTCTTTACTGTTGTGCCACAGGTTTCACTGATATTTAAAATTGATATTATGATGGAACTGATTTAATAGTTTCAAATTAAATTTAAATGCATAATATTGTGTTTTGTATGTTAATTATTGCTATTAAGAAACTACTTAAAAAAGGTTTTTAAAGGTTTGTTTTACCAGCCTAAAATTTGCTGACTTTTGGGGGTTTAATTAAAAGGTCAGCAACTCAAAAAGTTATCTTGGCACAGCTTGCTGTATATAATGGAAGGTAACAAGGTGAGAGCTGAGGCAGAGGAAATACTTTCACCTCCTTTTCTTCTTGTTTATTGTTATTATTTTTTACTGGTAGATTATTGTGTTTATAAAAGGCTGCTTCTGTTTTAGACTGAGGTGATAATCCAGTCTAATTCAAATGTAAAAACCACATTAAGAGATTTAGATATTTTTAGATACGACATTTATTTCCCAAAATCCAGAATTTAACCAGTAGTATTGTTTACTCCCTAACGCAGCAAAACTCATTGTGTCCTGCCACTATTGTATTCCTTCTTGAAATGGAAACGTATGCATAAGTTGACTAATCCAGACCATCACAAGAAGAAACGATCTTCAGCTTTTTGCTGTAGCTATAGTATCTCTACAGTGATGGTAACTGAAAGTTTTCCAGTTTTCCAGGCCTCTTACAGTAATGCGGTAAAATAAGTCAGAGATGTTGTGGTTTAGCCAGAGAAACATTAGAGATGTTTGGTGTAGACTGCAGATGGCTTTCACGGGTCATCTGTCCAAAAGTTCAAGTTGACTAAATTGGTGAGCCTTTCAGCAGGAGGATGATAGTTAGCAGAGTCAGAAAATTCACCAAGGAGCGATTAAAAAGTGACTTGAAAAATAATTGAATCATATTTGATTTCTTTTTAAATGTTTTATTGAGATTTGAAATTGGATATACATTCAAGAATTTTTTTCTGGAAGACTTTGACTTAAGCTTGTTAAAATTTTCAAAGACTGGTGAATAAACACGTACAGAAGTCATTTCGGCAAAAGAGGGCAATGCTAGCTCCTGAGGCTAAGACTATACCTTATTGTTTATTTTCCCTTGTTGGCGTTCAAGTATACTGCTTTCATCTGTAAGCACAGTATCTAATGTTGGCTTGCATTCACATCCAGCAGCAGCTTTCACTGGATGTGCATGTTTCCACAAAAGCAGAAATTTTGTGTTAAGGTAACAGTTGCAAAGTTGCAGTAACTGAGTCACCAGAGTGGTTGAACTCTGGCTAGTCAGTGGTGTAACTTGATGAATCGTGACAGCATGTCCTTGACAAAAATCAAAAACACCATTTTTGAAACCCTGCAATGAGGAAACTCGTACATCACCTCAATGTCCTCCTTTGTTGTGCCGTTTGTGTTGCATACAAATGACATCACAACCCCACGCACCTCAGGTTGTACTCAATTGCAATGGAAAACAACCAAAATTGAATCGGGTCAAACCAAGTAGAAACTAGTGTAAATAGGCTAATAGTGATCTAAACTCCAGATTGAGTCCTTTATTTCTCTGCTTTTCTTTTTTTCAGCTGATAACAATCACCGCTTGAATCTTTTCTACCTTGCCAACGATGTGATACAAAACTGCAAAAGAAAGAATGCCATTGTTTTTCGTTCAGCCTTCTCAGAGGTCCTTCCTAATGCTGCTCAGCTCATCAAGTAAGTACATAGTGTTTGTTCTACGGTACTGTCCAGCCATCACTGCATTTTGTTTCTCTTCTAACCCGTCATGCCTATCACTGAAAAGGTATTAAGGTCTGTGTGTTGTTTATCATTTTACTCTGTTAGAGATGGGAAGGTTCGCAGGTCAGTGGAAAGGATCTTTTCCATTTGGGAAGAAAGAAGTGTGTATCCCGAGGAGGTCATTGCCCAGTTCAAAGCCAACTTGAATAAAAAGGAAAAGGAGCGAGAGAAGCAGAAGGAAAAAGAAAAGGAAAAAGAAAAGGACAAGGAAAAGGAAAAGGAAAAAGAGGCTACACCTGCAAATGGTCAGTTTGTCACTTCAGAGTTTTGTCAGTGTGGTTTTTTTTGTTTTTGTTTTTTGTTTGTTTTTTTAAACCAAACTATATATTCTTTACTAACATGCCAGGAAACTCTTATTGCATGACTGCGTTACGTATGGTAGATGCAGAAATGACTACTTAGGAAGAACAGCAATGTCCAGAAAAAGAAAGACCAGAACTTTCTTTACTTGAAATGATGACAAGGTGAAAATGTTATTCAAAAATATTAAAATATATTTATAAGGTCATCATGGTAGCAGGAAACAGGAAATTAACAATCTCAATGTAATGCTGTAAATATTATGCTGTAAATACTGGATGTTTAATTAGTTGGTTTTAAAGTCAGTTATTCACTTCGTGGTTATTTGAAACGACGAAGGAAAGTGAAGCAAAATTGCTGATTTCAAGTTATTAGAGTATAAAGACACATTGTGAAGACATGGGAGAATATGATTAATTACAGTTGGTATTGGGTTTGGCTTAAGCTGCTGCCCCTGCAACCCAGCCTCTGAGGATGGATGGATGGATGAAATAGGTTTTTTTTGTTTTTGTTTTTTACTCCTCATCCATAAGAAGCTGATAGGATATTGTCGGCACCCTACTGGGCAGGTGGGCAGGCAACATGAACTCCCAAGTTTGTGAATGCGATAACTTGAGAAATAGTCACCTAGGATTTCCGAAACTTTTTCAAACTAAAAACTAAAGTCTCAGTGACCTTGACCTACCTCAATAAATTCAATTCCTGTTTGGTAGTACACTCCTCTGGTCAACCTGCTGGTAATTGGGAGTATTGTAGGTTGATAGTTATTAAATTTGTACATTGATGAGCAATATAAATTTTAAAAATGCTTCAATAAATTTTAAAATATAACTTGGTGGCGCTGCTGAATAAAGTATGTGTGTGGGAAAACGCTGTTCAAAGAAAACTGAAAGTCAGCAGTTTAACGAAAAGTCCGTTTGAGGTGCTAAAATACTGAGGTAGTGTGGGCACTGCTGAAAACGTATTAGTGTGGGCATAGGTTACTAAATCATCCTTAAGTTAACGCTGTCTGTTTGGAATATTTCCAGATACCTTACAGTGTTTTTAAAGTAATTTATTTTTACTCTCTAGCTCCTGCTAATTCCAAAGCTGCCCTGAAGTCCAAGATTGTGGCGGAGTTCACGGTAGGCCTTCTTTGTGTTTTCCTGGATTTTTCTTTTTTCTTTTCTTTTCTTTTCTTTTCTTTTCTAAAAAGCCTGAAAATCAACCACGATATAACAACATCTTGTGATGTTAAATCATCTGCACTCTCTCTCTTCTAGCCCCACTCCCTCATTGAACAATTGTTAAAATATAGGCAAGCTGTTGCCGAAGAAGAGTTTCAAGAAAAGCAGCTGTCAGCTCTCCGGGTGGATGTCTGCAGCACGGAGGCCCTCAAGAGACTTAAAGGTCAGATGTCACTGGGCTTATTTGTACATCAGTGCACACCTGTTGTCTTCTGTACTTTGTCTTAAGTCTCAAATATACAGGATTTTTATGTCCTTGGCATAGCCTGTCAAAACAAGTATACATATCACTAGCAGGGGTCTTCCTGGCTTCTTACAGGCCTTTGGTGTGGGCATGGAGGCTAAAGTTAAAAACAAACAATAAAAACATGGACTTGTGATGGTTTTAGACAACACACCTGTACTTTAATTGTACCTAAAGTCCTTTTAAAATAGTTCTCTACAAGGCAACACATCCCTCACTGTCACAACACTTTATACTCATATCAACAACTCAAATTGTTGCACTTGTTAAAGTGAACCAATTCATTTTCATCTGATATTTGCTGTGTTGCTTTTACTTTTGTATTTTATTGTAAATTAATCTGCTTCAGCTATGTTACAGAATCTAAAAATTTAGTCTCATCTTTCAACATTTGTCCTTTATGACATGCAGCACACTGAAGGAAACTGTTTGCTTAAGACATGCTCATAATAAGAGAAATCTATCTTATCTTAAGCGAGGGTGCTCCCTGATGTAGTGTGCGGGCAGCAGAACACGTGATTAGCACTAGCTTGTGGTGGACGTACGGGACTATTAGTTGTGCTGCTTGCATACTGACACAATCTGAAACCACAGTGCAGGTTAAAAACCCAAGTAATGACCAGTCTGACTGGGACAGACATTTGTGTTCTCACATTCTGAAATGCATCAGCTCAGCTTTATCACCAGGGAGTTTTTTTTGTTTGTTTGTTTGTTTTAAACATCTCAGTGCAAAACTCACTAATGAACTGTGCTTAGTTCCCTGATATCTGAGCTTATAAATGAAATGATTTAAACAAATTACATGTGGAGGAGATTTGAATTCTCCACATGTATTTGAAATGTTTTTTAGTACTGGTAAGTTTTTCTCTAGCCTCAGCTGAAAGCTCTTGTACAGCCAGTACACACATTAAACACACACCGTAAACAATGGCTGTTAAGTCTTTGCATCTTATTTCTGAAAAGGCCCATGTACCATTTCTGAGAATGGCATCGGTGAAAAGGGTTCATGGATAGGTCAATGGATTATTCTTGTTAAGCGGGATGCAGTTCTCTGAAAAAAAGTGTTATTTATTTATTCTTCCCCTGATGCATTCGGCATCAGCACTGACCTTCTGACTGTTCTGTTAGCTTTTTTTCTGATTTAACTTGTTAAAAATTGAGTAAACCTTGTGTTTAATGGCTTGCTTGTCAACTGTCTCTTGTGTTAGATAAGGCAGGGGGGAACAAATTTGCCAAGGACTTTGAGGATGGCAGCCTGAAGCTGCAGGAGTTTGTCAGCTTCCTGGAGAAAGAGTTGAAAGCAGGACCTCCTCTGCTGGAGGCTCTGGGAAACGCAGATATTTTCTACGAGATGCAGTACAAGGAAGTTAAGATTGTGGCCAATGTAGGTGTTGTCTTTTGTAAGATGTAAAGATATCAAAACAATTAGAGTTAGTTGGTCTTAAAGTGGAAATATTCAAGCATTTGTATTTAAAACATTAAAACTAATTTATTTCATTGATTGGTGATCCAGCTATTCCACTGTTTGAGCTTAATTTTGTTTCTCTCTTCGACGTTCTCCTCAGGCTTACAACGCATTTGCCAATCGTGTGGCCAGTCTTAAAAGGAAATTGGATTCCCTCAAGTCCACTCTACCTGGACCTGAGGACTCTCCCATTCCCTCACCATCTGAAGATGCCCCCTCCCCCACTGGCTCTGACTCACCCTTTTTGGCAATGGTGGCTAGCAGAGCCCAGCTTGATCCAGATCTGGATGGAAAGGCCATGGATGAAGGAGAAATGCAGAGTGACAACAGAGACATGGAGGACATGGATATGTCTGACGAAGAGACTGATGCTGCAACTGCAGGGGGTGAGTGTCCTAGATCTGTGGTTGTGCTATGATATAGTTTTTTGTCTCCAAATTAATTCATTAGAAAGTTGCAAAGCTGCAAACTTGTGATTCAATTTTGAGAATCTATGAGCTCTTTGAATTTCCTTCATTCTCAGATGACAAGAAAGAAAAGCCAGCCGCTGCCATGTCTAAGGCTGCAAAGTCAGATGCGCCTTCAAAGCTTCCAAATCCGCCTGCGAAGGCCTCTAAGAACAATGCTTCTGCTACTACCACCACAACCACCCCAGTGACTTCCACATCTGCTACTCCTACAAGTACCCCAGCCACCCCTCTGGGTGTCAATCTGGCCAAGGTGGACCTGGGAAAGATTACCTCCATTCTCAGCTCGCTAACCTCCGCCATGAAGAATACAGGTATGTTTGTGGAAGAGGGACAAGACTTTCTGTGTTATGCTTGGTGGTTATTAGACAAAATTTAAAAAAACAAGTCAAACTGTTCTGTTTTGTGAAAGAAAAAAAAAAATAAAAAAAAAATCCAGGACTAGACGGGCTTTAAAAGTGTTACTTGATATTAATTTAGGCCATCTTCCTTCTAAGATCAGCTTCTTATGTGCCTCCAGACTACTTTCCACATCAACAGCAAACATCATTTGTGGGCCATCATCTGTGGTGATGAGACTATGATATTGAAACTTGTAAGATCAGGACAGTTACAGGTTTGTGCACTGTGAACTTCAGAGAGTCAATGTGAAGTTCTGCTCTAACATTTTAGGGCATGTCAAGGAAAACATTAGCGCAAGCGCCGTGAACTGAACTGTGGTGTGTTCACCGTCGGCCATACATACCAGAAGGAGCCGTTTAAGGGGACAGACCTGGACTTCCAAGTTCTGACCTAAAAGATGATCAGCTATGGATGAGAATATGATTTTTGAAAGGGAGATTTTAAATCCAGGAAGATTTTTAGGTTCTTTTTTTGTTTGTTTGTTTGTTTGTTTGTTTGTTTTTTAAAGCCTCTCTGCTATAAAAGCTTCATTCTCACTCCGCTGAGTGGGCAGGTGGTTTAGAAACCCAAGTTTGTGAATGCAATAACTCGAGAATGAGTTCATACTGTAGGTGCATCTACTGAAAAGCTCAGATGAGTTTTAATGTCAGTGACCTTAACATCAAGGTTAAGGGTCAGTGGTCAGGTTATCTGAAAATCACCTAATTTTCCAGTTTGTAGCATAGGTGCATTTACTAGGAAGCTGAAGGGTAGAACTGGCAGCCGCCACTATATATTTTTGTTATTTTTTTCCCCATGTGCTTAATTCTAGAACTTTCTGATTGTACTTTTTGTTTTATAATAATTTGTATTCATTGCAACATTTTCAATTGAATGTGCTAGAATTAACTACATTGATCACTTATCTTTTCAGACTTGAATCTAGATGTTATTCAACCCTGACTGTGCTCACAAAATATGAAATGCTAATTGAAATAATAGACTAACTGGCGTGATCCATCCTGGAAAAAAATCTTTCTGAAACTTCCACTAAATGATGCAAGGTCTTGGAGCCAAGTGAAAGCATAAGACTGCAGATTTTTAGTCTTTTGAATATTATCAACAAATGTGCTTATGTTTCTCACTCATTTTAGCCCTCCCTCAAGAGCCTGCAATGGGTTAGTGAAGCAATGTTAACAGTATTTCCAGGAATATGTAATGACCTCTGCATTACATGAACAACTCTCTTGGAAACTGTAAAAGTGGTTGTGGTTAATTATCTGTGGAGCCATTTCCAAATAAGCCGCCATTACATTTTTCTGTGTAAAGAAGACGCACATCACCCAGCGTAGCTCAATGATTTGTTGTTTTTTTTTAATTATGTCTGGACAACAGGGGATCTCTGTGGAACAGACTAATGAGCAAAGTCAGTTGTTGACCATGCAGCTCATACTTGCTGGTTAACTTTAATGTTGTTTTCAATTTATTGTTGGAACACAGAACATTTTTTCCAGTCTAAGACGTTTTGTTTGATTCAGTACATTTAAAATAATTTTGTTAAATTTCTGGGGCTGCTTTGATCTTTCTCTCTGCAGCAAGCCCATCACCTCGTCCATCTCCTGGGACACCCACAACCCCATCTGGCCAATCAGCAGCCTCCAAAGGAACCCCTCCAAGCCCTGCCTTGGCCAGTATCCTGTCACGTGTTGATATCACACCTGAAGGGATACTTAATGCTCTGTCTAAAACCAACACAACAGGTAAGATCCATATATTTGACTTATTGAATTTCTTTAAGAATAACTAACGAAGTGACCTTGTTTCAATATTTGTCACACTTTGTTTTTGTCAGGTTTGTCCTCTTTCCTGCATAGTGTGACTAACACCACCTCTGGTGCTGCTGCTGGTACACGAACCTCCCCAGAATCAGCACCTTCTAAAGCTCTGCACACCAGCACCCCGACCACCCCAACTACCCCAAAAACGAAAGCTGGTCTGGGGAACAGCCACAAGCGAGAAACACCTGGAAGAATCAGAGACTGGGGGAGAGAGAGACAACTGTCCCCTCCTCCTCCACCACCTCCCCCCCCTCGCCCCTCAGCTCCTTCTGTCTCTCCCCCCAGCTTAGAATCCAAAATCAACAGTTTCCTGCAGGGTAATCCAGGTTTTAGTCTCGCTCTTGGTGATGTTAGTCCTGATGGGGTGGATGGGACCCCAGTGAGAGACGAGGCAGCCGGCACCCCAACCCAGGATGAGATTATGGACACACCTGCAAGTGTGCCAGAATCTGTGGGCTCATCTGGAGGTCATAACCTCTCACCCACAGCCTACCGCAATGAACCCTGGGATGCAGCTATCACCCCGTCGGGAAGCGGCAATGATGGAGACTTCCTGCCCACCTCCCGATATGGCGCTGGAAGAAAGAGCGGCACAAAATTAAAAGACAATGAAGTGATGCATGTGAGGAAGCTGGTCTCCTCTTCTCCTAGTAATGACATGAAGGGTAAGAAGGATGATCAGCAAAGTCAGCTAAGGATGATGGGAAACAACAGAGCAATGGGAGAGAGGAGGCCCTATGCCGGCTCTCGTAAGGCAAGCATTGGTTCAGATGAAGGAGGTCAGTGTGGAAAAAAAGAAGACAAGTTAAAAGGTCAAATGTCTCCAAGTGGAGATGGGAAGGAGGGGCAATACCATCGTATTGAGACACTCGTGTCACCCTGCACCGAAGGGGCACCCATTCAAACTCTAGGCTACTCTAATAGACCGCTCACTGGAGAGCGCATAAAGACAGTAGAGAGCATACGCGTGATTGGTCGAGGCTCTCGACGGGGAGGAGGACCTGGAAGTCGACCAGGAGGAGCCATGTGGTATGAAGAGGAAGGATACCTGGAAGCTCAGCCTCCCTCACCACAACTTGTCCCCCCTCCTCTTAACATTGGCCCAGGGGGCACAGAGGACATGACCCCCTCTATGCCTCCTCCTCCCCCACATCTCCTACTCCCCCCACATCTTCACCCCCCTCCGCCCCTTCCTCATCTTCCTCAAACTCAGTATCAGTTGCCTTACCACACAGAGAACATCCAGACTCCTCCTCCATCACACCTCCACCAAGTTCCTCCTCCTACATCTCCCTTCTTCAGCACACCTCCAGCAATCCCTAGACCCCCTCCACCCCCAATACCACAGCGCCATTCCCCTCCACCTACTCACCCTGCTGTACCCACTGCAGTCATGGTAGGAGGGGTGATGGTCCCTGCTGACCGGCCTCTGCCACTTCCTCACTCAGTCAGACCTGAAGCTGCAGAGAGAGGTGGAGTAGGGCCAAGAGGAGGCAAAGTGGCCCCCCCACCCCTCATGTCATCGTTGCTAGGCGAGCCCCCTAAGCTTCCCCGCCCCGGCACAGTAAAAGAGCCCTTTGTTCTCTGCCATGCACCCCCCCTCCACCGTCCAGGTACCCCTGGTGTTCCTCCACCTTTATTGGGTAGAGTGAAGGAGCCTCTGAATCTACCTCTTCCATCCCCGTCTCCCTCTCCCACATCATCTGCAACCTCACCCTCCACACCTAATTCCCCTGCAGTTGACACTGCTCCTTCGCGCTCACTTACCCAGTCCGCTGCCCTTCCTCTCCAGAAACCTTCTGCTAGTCCTCCAGGGCAGCCCCGCAACCAAAACCCTAACCCTGTTCCCCTCCTCACCTTGCCTACTCCTCGGCCTCCAATCCTCTCCGTTCCCATCTCACAGAGGTCCCTGCTGCGAGGCCGAAACCCTCAGCAGCATAATCAAGATCTACCCATAGGGGGGTTTCGTGGGGGAAAGCGCCCTGGGCCTCCATTCACAGGTGGTCCCTTGCATGCACAGAAGAGGCCTTTCCTACCCCCACGCTACTGAAGTGGTCATCTGCGACAAGCTGAATGAGAAGTGCAAGCCACACATCTAGCAGTGCAGTGTGTGTGTTAGCCCTGCTGGTATGAGCCCAGATATCTTTACTCTGTTAATTAGCTTGAATTAAAACTACCTTAGGTTGTGTGTAAATAGCTGATTTAAATTGTCTTGCTTCAGCCAGGTAGCCAGTCATCTAACACTGCACAGTAAAGCTAAGAGGTTATCAGTTTCATAGTGCAGATTGTTATGTAACAACCAATAATCTTTTTTCTTTTTCCCCCACAACAATTCTCCGTGCACAAGTTTCATTCGCTCTGTTGCAGGAATTGCATACCTGTAAGAAGAAAAAAGCAAAATAGTTCAAGAAAAATGAAACTACATTTCAGCCCTTTCAGACATGCTGGTGGCTTCGTTCGTCTGTTACAGTGACGGCATTCTGTCATTCAGACATGGGTCGCTTTGTTTTTAATGTTAATGTTCCTCATGGCTTAGGGACATAACCATGAGCTACATGGGAATTGCCATACTGGATTATTATGTGCATCCATTGAAGTCTTATCCACAGACTTGTGAAGATTACTTATCTTAGCCATTGTTCCCTAAAATAGAGGTCTTTATATTTATGTCCATGTCTGTGCTGTAGCAAGTGATGGCTATTCCTGCCCCTCCCTCATAGGCTGGAAACGTAAGTTAATCCAGTTAAAATACGATGTCTATGTTATATAGCGCAATTGTGAATATTACCACTGTACTGGATCCCACTTAGTAAAATTATAGAAAAGTGACTAGAATGCTTATTCAGACATGAAGCGAACAAGTTACAAGAGATAATTGAAAATGAGAGCGTGTCTGAAAGGGGCTTCAGAGTTTTCCTGTGTGATATTTTTTTTATTATTATTATTATTATTTTTTTTAATCTGAGAAGAGAGATGCTGGATAAAAGAAAGATGGGTCTCATGATATTGAGGAAAAACAGGGCAGTAGTTTGGCTTTTTGGGAAATGCGTTTGTTGGCTTTTTTGTTTTGTAATGAAGCTCAATATCACTCATCTCCAGCATGCTGTAGATGACGCTTAACATAAAAACTGTAAACGGTTGGAAAGCTAGATCAGGAAAAAAAACATCTAATTTCTTTCACCCATACAAAACGGACCTTTTACAGGGGATAATGAGCATGCAGTGACTTCTGAGATAAATTTCACAGCAACAGCACAACTCTAAGAAGTCACAATTTTTTTTCAAGAAGTCCAAGCTGTTTTGCCCGTACTTCCAGTCTTTGTACTCTGCTAAGCTCATCTGTGTCTGCATCATATTTAACAGATGAATAAGAATTACTGCATTTCCCAAAAATGTCAAAGTAAAAAAACAAAAATGTCGGATTGAATTCATGACAGTAATCTCTTCTTCCATGAGAGAGAGAGAGAGATTTGAAGTGATTTGTGTTTCAGGTGAGATTAAGACTTATTTCCAAACTACCCGCTGTAAATAATATTCTTCTGCTCAACCTTTTTCCACCCTTCTGTCACTCTCACTGTATATTTCTAAGCTTGTAAATATAAAGACTGAGTTGACATAGCCCCCCCCCCTTTCTTTTTTTTCTTTCTTTTTTTTTATTTAAAAAAAGCTATTATCTCTGTACATGAGGACAGTGATCGTTGTTCACGCACCCCGTCTTTACTGTGATCGAGGCCTTGGATAAGCTTTAGCCCAGAAGATTTTCTCTCCAGTACCTATCATGTGTTTATGTCCTCCTTTTGCGAAACCACCGCACAGAAGAGGAGGCTGAAGATAATTATGCATTTTTATTTCCTATATATAAATGTCTACCTGTGCGCGCTTCACATTAGACTGAGTCATGAAGATACTCAGTAGTGGATGATGGGATGGGAGGGAGTATTAGACTTTGAACCACACCCTTGCTAGGCTTCAATATGTACTCTTGAATAAAATCCAGAGTTTCAATTCAACTGGGAGGGGGAGGTATTTTTATTTGGTCACTATCCATCACTTGAATTGCGCTGTTTGACTTTACCTTTCAGATTGTTCTCATGCATTTGCACAGCTACCATTACATTAACATTTAAAGCCTTTGTTTTTCAGCTGTGCTTTCTTGCTAGGTAGACTTGATGCTTTTCCATTTGTAGGAACCCACAGATGGTGTTTAAGCTAATTAGGATTGCATGTAAAATGGTTCATTTGAATACTTCCAATTGTTTTGGCCCTTTTCTCTATATTGCTAATTTCATGCTTTTGCTTTCAAGCGTCTGTGCTTACCTTGTGCTCACATGGGCTTCACCCTAAAACACTTGTGCACCTCTCACCACTTTTAAGAGGTAAAATAACAACGGAGAAAAAGATTAGCACGATGGCCTTAATGCTCCCTCTTGTCCAGAAATTGTTTCCATAATACTGACCTCTCTCATACATTGGTAGTAGTTTACCTCTACAAGTCAGAGGTGCAGTGGTCTCACATCTCTAGTGTTTGATTCAAGTGTGTGTTGAAGCTGTGGTGAAATTACAGTTTTATCAATATGCTGAAAACCTTCCTGCATAAAGCCTCTGAATACATTGTTTAAAAAATATACCCAAATGTAACCACAAAGCATATTTGTCACTACAGCGTTGGCACACTGGTGTTTTCCTGAATGTTTATACGTCTGTTACCACCCTCTGTAAATTGTTATCTTCACAGTCACATGTAGGAGCAGCTAATAATCAGTTTGCAGTGTTCACATTGCACACAGAATAATTGTAAAACATCTTCAAGTTCACCTTCTCGTCGCTTCCTCGTGACCTTAAGATAACTTGGTTTGACCAATTGAAAATGACTGACAAAACTACCAGCCTGTTTGTGTGTGTGTGTGTATATATATAAGTTGAACTGCTTTCACTGCTGTTCTCATCAATGATGCTATATCACCGCCCTTTGAGTGTCCAATCTTTTCTGGTGTGATGAACATGCACACATTCTGCAGCTTTTATTTTTGTCACAGTGAATATATGCATACTTAAGGGGGGAACTATATCTTATGATATTATTTTTAAGGATCAAAACTATTAGAGGGGTAACATTTTCAGTGCATTAATGAATTGACTTAAACCAGCCTTCACATATTGGCAAATCCTTTTTTTTTTTGCTTTACAGACTGTAATCAGTCTGCTCCATTTGCCATTTTCTGTATTTGTTGTTTTGGTTCGTTCTGTTTTTTAAAAAAAAAAAAAAAAAAGCTTGCACACTACACCACACACTGTTGCTGGAAAGCCACACTTTACACTCAAGTTCATTTAAAAACCCTGTACCTATTTCTGGACCATATTTGCAGAGCTCACTTGAGACATTGTGACTGAGTGATGACTCACCTCTAGTGTGTAATTAATATGCCCACAGTAAGACCAAACAGTGGCTGCACAGTGTTCAGCAAATAATTATTTTTTACATTCATTTAATTTAACATGATGCAGGATAATTTATTCTTGTTGTGGATATTTTCTGCTACACATTAGGGCCCCTGTTCCTGTTAATCTGCTGCTAAAACTTTTAAAATGTCATACAGCTGAAATGTAAGGTCTTCAGTGCTTATTAAGACATCTGAACCTTTAGGGAAAATACTAGATCGACTTTTTGCCCTTATAGAGGCCAACAGACATGTGGCGTGTGAAGCATTTTAATTGCAAAAGGCTTTTACCTAATTTTAACATGGACATGATGTTAAACCAAACACAGTTTTAAAACCTTACCTATAATATGGTTTAATCTGCTAATTAAGGTGATGTCACCAAGTAATTGCTGGGGTAATTTAAAGCTGAATGGACTGTATTTACACTGTAAAGTCCAGTAGATTTCTCTCATAGAGCTGTAGCTCCCCCAAGCGGCAGAGCAGAAGTACTTCGGCTGCTGTAGTCTTTAAGTCGTCCTTGATGAAGCCGCTTCATCTCTCCGTTGGGTTGTTTTACCCACAATTTCTAAATCCAAAATATAATGACGCTCCTTTTCAGAATCAGCTGGTTTGTTTATTAATATTCTCAGCTTTTTAAGTCTGTTCACAAAATTAAACGGCCAGTGAATAGTTTTATAATTAAAATTATTTAGAGCTTTTGACAGCGAGTCTGTAGAGGGCAGGGTTTAAAATATGTCCCTTATTTTAATAAGAGCTGCAGTGAATGTGGTTTTCGGTGAAAGTCAAACTGTATTCATCTTTCCTCCCTCCGTGTTTTAAAATAAACTTGTACTTTGGGCACTAAACTGATGCACACTTGCAGCAGGCTCGGGAAGCTAAGAGCACCGATTCTGCTGCTCAGCTTGTGGGCCCGTCGTGATGCAGCAGGTCGGTGCTTCTCTGAAATTACTTTGTTTTGCACGCAAGCTCTCAAACACAGTTTTCCAGTGTTCTCCACAAACGAGAACTGTCGACGCATGCGCTGTTTCGTGTAAATTTCAGCATATGTGACTCCAGCCTGAAGCGCCTGACCGGACAGTGCGTAATTTTATTTTTGAAGGCTAGAGATGTTTTCCCCCATCGCGCTCTTTCTATTTCCCCTGCGTTTAATTGCGCGCCCTGGCGTAGATGTCAGGAGCGCGCACGCTGAGACGGAGCTCCGTCATAACTTTTCAGTCTTTACGTCAACGCTGCTGCCAGTAACCCGTGCTTTCCGGTGTTATGGCCGCTTGCAGTGAAGGGGACAGTTATATGTGGTAATGGTGAATGAAGCGGTTGTTTTAGGCAGGGGTGTTTGGTATGGCGGTGACGCAGCTGCTTCGGCTTGTTACCTGTCGTTCGACAGCTCGTGCGACCCTTTGCGCGCAGAGGAAGTACAGCAAGGTGCGGTAAAGCAGTGCACTGAGTGAGGCTAACGTTAGCAAGCAGCACTGTGTTTTCAGTGAGTGTTGTGTGCTGCTGTTGATGCTCCTGTCTGTTAAATGTGCTAATGGGCACATTTGTCGTGTGGTAGCTAAGATTAATGTGCTTTTAATTCGGTTTTATCGTAATTTTGTTTCATGTTTTGGCTTTTTTTTGGATAGCCATACCCGGTTTGTTAATGTATGGGAAATGGTGATGAATGCAAAGTTATAACTTTGTTTTTAATTCAACTTAAATATTTATTTCATATTGAATTATCAGCTACTGTCGAGATTGGATTTTTCTCTTTGGTTTTTGCTGATATAAATATGTTAACATTGTTGTTGTTGTTATTATTGTTATTATTATTATTATTAATAATAATAATAATAATAATCATGTTTTTCTGACACAAGATTTTGACAACCAGTATTACAATACGAACAAGACTCATTTACAATAAACTTAAAAAAAAGGGCCCTGATGCTTTTTGTTTTGACAAATCAGCTCAGTACTAAAACAAAGAACTTTGTGGACTTCCTGAGGACTTTATGGAAATTTTGTAAGAAAAGTTAGTTTTTGTTTTTTCTAAAAGTCTATAGAGTTTTTTTTTGTTTACGGTCAGTTAACTACGTTTTTTTTTTTGTTTTTTTTGTTATAACCAACTAAAACAAGTACTGATATAATAATACATGGGTAAAAACTTTTGGATTTTCTTTAAGGCTATTCCTAAAATGTTAATTCTGTTTAATTTTACCTTGGGGCCATGGTGATTAAAGGTATTATGGCTTATTAATTAATTAATTAATTGAACAAGTTTAAAATCCATTCCAGTTCATTAATTATGTCATGCCAACACCTCCATAGTCTTATAAAGTAGTCCTTTATACCCTTCATAGATGAAGAATTGTCTTAAGGTGTTATTACAGCTGGTTTGGAAAAGCCTTGACTGCGTTAAACTGACAGGTGTTTCAAATATTTAGTCCATCCCATGCATATTAGTGATGAGTCTGTGCAGTGTAAGCTAAATAGTAAGGTAAACATATTGAGGGGCTATGCCTGTGTATGTCTTTGCATTATGTTACTCATTCTGTTGGGGCAGTAAAATAAGTTCAGAATATATTATTGTGTTGCTAAAATCCTAAATGCTTGTCTGTCTCTCTTAGCTTTACTGCATATGCACTTAATTTCTGGAGGTCTTATTTGACAGGTTTTCTGTCATCTTCAGATTTTAGTTCTTTTGTCCTTTTCTTCTTGTAAATAATTTCAAACCAAATCTTTATTTTTTGCTTTACAGGTGAATGCATCTCCCGCCTTATCTGAACGACTGCAGATCTTTGAGGCTCTCAGGGAAAAACGTGGAAATGGGAAGCGTTTTGAATCGACAGAAATGCCCCTCCGTATCCGGCTGGTTGACGGCCGGATAGTTAAGGGAACAGCTGGTGTCACCACACCGCTCTATGTTGCTCGGAGTGTGAGGTAAGTACCCAGTTTATACTGTTTGGTTTAATATGTTTAACTGTCGTGATATAACTGTGCTTTTGCACGTGTTGTTTCAGATTGAAAGGAGCCCTGGTGAGTAAGGTGAATGGGGAACTCTGGGAGCTTGGACGACCCCTAGAGGCAGACTGTGAACTACAACTTCTGGGGTTTGATACAACTGAGGGAAAGCAGGTAATTACACAGTTCCCCGCTGTTAACTTCCTTTAAGTATGTGCAGTTTCCCCTATTTGACCTGTAAGTGTGATGTTGATGAAAAATTAGTTTTGAAGGTTGTTTTAAAAACATTTTCTCACCTCATTCAGCATCATCATAAGTTAGAAAATAAATAAAGATGTTAACATGCCATGTAACATGGCAAACAAAAATTGAAACGACACTTTAACTGGGACCAGCAGTAGTGGGATGAGAGCATCTTTGTGTTTCCTTGCTGTTTTAATCTACCATCCCAAAAGTACAGTGTAGATGTCTTTGGCGCTCACTCATTACGACCCTTGATTTCACAGGCAGCCTGGAGAACAGGGGCGTGCATCCTCGGTGGAGTCTTGGAGGGCATGTTTGGTGCTGAGGTGTGCAGAGAAGGAACATCAGAGTTCGGGCTTTTCTGTGATTACCTGTTGGACAACAGGTGATTACTATCTATCAGATATGAGCTCTGTCAAAACTTCATCTTTGTGTGCTCGCAAAAGAGGTGGTGGTAGTTACATGATGGTTGTTATTTCAGTTTTTCAGCTTCTTTTTGTTTTAAAGGAAAAAAAATCCTGACCTTTCAAATAAAGTGTATATTTTTTATTCATGAGTTTAATTAGTTACTAAATTGTATTTATATGCATGCTGTGTATAGCTGTTCATTATTATGTGCTGCTTTAATGACACCGTTTCCACCTTATGTAACTCGTGCCGGCTGTTTGACCTGTATGGCATGCTCCTGATTCTGACTAAACTGCAGCTGAAGTTTTGCCTGAATGTGACTTCATCTACAGTTTTTTGTCTCTGAGTGATGTGGAGGCGAGGTGTAAGGAGGCGGCAGCACTCAAACTTCCTCTCTCTAGACTGGAGCTGAGTATAGAAGAAGTCCAAGAGCTATTCCAGGTCTGCAACATGCTCTGTTTGTTATAATATAATATTGATGACAGACATTTTCAGTGCTGACACATCTTTCTTTAATTCTTTATGTAGAGGAGGTAAGTCTTAATTATCAAATCACTGTGGCATAGCTGTTCAAGCTCCTTCCTCACACTTTTAATGCACCAGCTTATATTACGCCAGGAAGCAGGAAAGTTTTGTTATTTTATATTTATTTCCACTTTAAAAAAAAACACTGGTGGTGTAGCAGCATTGTGCCATGCTGGCTTGAAGCATATCTGAGTAACCTTTGATAGGATGTGAATAGCAGTTATGTTACTCGCTTTTTAAGTGTGACTCCTGTTTTTAGTCCAGCTGTGATATTTGTCTGTCCTCGTGTCCATGTTGAACTTAAAATCGGTTTTCTGTGTTTTCTTCTTACAGAGCAGTAAGCTGAGGCTGCAGTTTGCTGAAGAGCAGATGAATGGCGCCACTGTCACAGTATACAGGCACGTAGGAAAACTTCTTACCTGCCAGTGATTTAAAACACTCACCAGTAAATTAACTGGTTTCAACCATTCTGTGTGGCTCAGGTGTGGAGACACTATAGCGGTCTGCAACGGCCCCCTCCTCCCACACACAGGCCTCCTCACAGTCTTCAAGATGCTGCAGGTATGTGTTTGTGTATAAAGTCAGTGTATTCAGTCCTTTGCTTGTCTTTCTGTTTTCTTTTTTTTGTGTTTCACTGCCAGTTTATGTATTTTATTGTTTTGCTTTTCTTAACTCAAGAATTTGTTCTATTCCTATGAAAACTGTATTTCATATGGCAGTGCTATCACGATTTTTCACACTCAAACACTATATGACTGCAATGAAAGAAGCAGTGCCATCTCATCAGTTAAAATCTGTTTTATTTGGACCTTCGTGGCTCTCTGTCAGATGGGACACATGCTGTGTGAGTGGAATTTTCATATTGATCCAGGGAGAGAGGAAAGTTTCCATACCAAGCTGTCACTGGGCAGACTGGGATTCCACAACAGAAAGGGCCTGGAAATATCAGCAGCAGGATGTTGTGTTTGTCAGAGGCCAGATTTCTGTTCTGGGCTCTTAGAAACACACGGCCATCCGTCCCTCTCATAACTTTCTCTTTTGCCACGTCCATGTTCACCTATTATTTTCTCCCCACTTTTCATCTCTGTACCATTCCAGCTGTCCTCTGTGACCCTGGCCAACCAGACAGAGTCCTCCGGTTTGACACGACTGTTAGGTGTGGCCTTTCCAGGTGAGAAAGAGAAGGAGGAGTGGGAGAGGGAGCAGGAGGAAGCGAGGAGGCGGGACCACAGACGCATCGGGACGGTAAGACGGAAACCGTACATGGGTACAGAAGATGATGCTATCTTAAAAAGTGAAATAAGAACCTTTTCATGTTCTTCCACAGGACCAGGAGCTGTTCTTTTTCAATGAAGTCAGTCCAGGAAGTTGTTTCTTTCTGCCTAAAGGAGCCCACATCTACAACACACTCACAGACTTCATTAAGGTGAATTATTTGTTTGAGCTTATATTTGAATCCCTTAGAACTGCACCATCACAGCCTTGTTACACCTGTAGAAAGCATTACAGATAAGAAACTGTATGAATATAGCGCAGGGACAAAGGGTCGTGGATAAACATGTCATCAAACCTCATATTTGGCCTGGGCCTCTCACTGCTTAGTTTTGGCTTTAAAGAATGAACACAGCATTACACAGGAAACATTTTTTCTCTAGTTAGTTTGCCTGTTTGTGGTACATCAAAAGTTGTTTAATCAAAAATCACGAAATAACTGTATAATGGTTCAAATGAACTATCTGCTTGCAGAAAAAAACTGTTAAGTGAGCTCCGGCCCTTTTCAACACCGCTTAAAAATGCCCCACAAGCTTTAATTTGATTATTCAAAATCCAACTGTGACCTTAGTTGGTTTTATATAATGATAAAATGCCGCTTATGCAGGAAGTTGTTCATTGAGTGTGTGTATTTATTGAATGTTGTCCATTTAAACGTAATAACATGCATCAACACGTGCTCTGCTGATTGTAATGCTGAGGTCATACGTGTTCATGTCAGTGGTCAGGATGTCAGCCTTTTTAGCCTAAAGTCTCTGCTGTTTGACCCTGTGACCATTTGACCCTGTCCTCCACTCATTGTCACACAAGTCCTTCCTTCCTGACCTCTCATAGTGTGAATACCGAAGGCGAGGCTTCACTGAGGTCGTGACCCCAACGCTATACAGCACTGCGTTATGGGAGCGCTCTGGCCACTGGGAGCACTACAGCAAGAACATGTTCACTGTGAAATCAGAGGACTCTCAGACCTACGCTCTCAAACCCATGAACTGTCCTGCACACTGGTGAGCACACCCACACACACACACCATACCTACCTGTGCTCGGGTGCCTTTGCAGAGACTGACTCTCCTTTGTTGTGTTCAGCCTGATGTTTGAGCAGCGTGTTCGCTCGTGGAGAGAGCTCCCTCTGCGATGGGCTGACTTCGGGGCGCTGCATCGTAACGAGCTCTCCGGCGCTCTGGGAGGTCTCACTCGCGTTCGCAGGTTCTGCCAGGATGACGCGCACATATTTTGCACACCTGAACAGGTACGCAAACAGGCAGATGATCTCTCGTTTCTAAACCAAGGCATGTTTAAGTGGGACAGACGCTGTAAACGAGACCCACGTGGAACCGCATTTCAGTGATTAGATGGGCTGTGTAAATGACTCCTGAGACATTCCAGGAAGCTTTAGCGTGGATGAATGAAGGTCTTTGTCCTTTTCAGACTTTGCACCTCCGTATGTAAGCCTTTGTGGCTCTGCAGTAAATCTGATCCCCTACATGGAGTCCTGCAGCCTTCCCATGATACTGTTCCTTCAGCCTTTCTGTTTGCACCTTGTTAATTCAGAGACGGTGGTCACATGATGATCACCACTATGTCAGCCTGAGAAATTCGATCTTGGTTTAATTTTTACGCTCTCAGTTGTTGTTGGTCTCTCAGCTGTGTACACTTTTCTGTTATTATTATGTCCTCATGTTGACCTCTTCCTGACTTTTCTTTCTTTTTTCCCAGCTGGAAGAAGAGATTGTGACTTGTTTGGACTTTGTGAGGAGCGTCTATCAAGTGTTTGGGTTTTCCTTTCACTGCCTGCTGTCTACGCGACCCACGCCGTGCCTGGGGGAGCCTGAACAGTGGGACACTGCTGAGCAGGTAAACAGACACGTTGACACACTCTCCATCATTTTGTGTGCTAAAAGCAGTCCTACACAGACACAGCTGTTCAACGTGTGTGTGTATATATGTGTACTCTTGAGTGGCAGCCAGGGGGGAGGCATTTCCACTTAACCTATCAGTTATGTAAGTGGTACTTTCCAGTCGAGAGCTGCTTTGCGTCAGGCTGTTGGGTAGATGTATATCTCCAAATCCCCTGAGCACCTTTTAAATGGGCACAGCAGCAATCTAAGCTGATTCAATTGAGTGTAATTTAACATAACAGTTCTGAGCCTGCACAGTTCAAACACAGACATGGCGATCATAATGTGCTTTAATGTACTTATATTCTGTCATGCAACTACTTGCTTACTGTGTGTGTGTGTGTGTGTGTGTGTGTGTGTGTGTGTGTGTGTGTGTGTGTGTGTG